>NC_087213.1:31862318-31934818 GCF_015104395.2 Macrobrachium nipponense
CTAAGTTTACGGGACGAAAAAATTCTATCGATAGATAGATTTAGAAACTGATAGAATTTACGGAAGGAAATTATTGTCCAAATGTTGAGTTTGGAAATATTAATGTGCACAAGGACGAGAATATCTTATTTAATTTGGAAAAAATTCTTTGTCGTCATCATGTTATGAAGACGTAACGTTACATTTTCATAAAACTTAAAGCTTTTGTTTTTGTATACACACACATACAAATGGATGGATACACTAAATGGATTGCAAAGTCAATTGTCAGTACCATCAACCAGAGTTGGAGACATAGCTTGCGGAATGACCATCATGCAGTGCGGTGGAATATGCAGTAGGCTGTCAAGTCTCTTCGCCCCAGATTTATGTCCAATTATCGCTATAATCTTAAAAAAGATCTGCCAAAATGGAAGTGTATATATATATATATATATATATATATATATATATATATATATATATATATATATATATATATATATATATATATATTATCAGGAATATCTCTGAAAACTTTTCTCCAGAGTTCAATGCTGTAATGACAGACGCATATGAATGGTATCGATAATGGTCGTAGGCTGATATTAATTTCAGATATTATCTATAAAAATAAATTTTTTTTAATGATTTGAGCATTCGCTTAACAATTCTTGCCATCAATCTCTTGATCGGTTTAAAATAAATTACTTGTAACGACTGATTTCTAAGAGAGGGTTGAAGGGAATCGGGGTTGTTGGAAGGTGGTCTACCTTCCGGCGCGCGGTAATAATTTGCTTTAGTTAGCCTTCTATATACATTTTCTTTTACTTCTGTTCAGCATATGACCATTTTCTTTTACCATGTATGTTAGGTAGAACTAATCAAAAGACAACGAAGGCCTTCCTCCCCTTATGTTGATTGAACACATTTCATGCTGTTACCGTTTTCTTAATGCAATATAACTTTAGTTATCACTAATAAGAATTTCAGCTCACTTAAAGTACGATGATTCTATGTAAATGCGATAGCTTACAGGAATGATTTGTTTAGCGTTTCTTTTCGAAGCTGATTTCATTGAGTTTGAGTCAAATCGGCGCCCTTCTTTTTAATGTTCAGAACTTCTTTATTTCAAACGTAATAGCATAATTAAGGAACTAATCTAATGATAAATTTTCATAGATTCGTCTCTTGATTTTTTTTTATGGATGGGCAATCAATTTTGTGGAAGCCAACTGCGACAGCAATTAACGTTTGCTGAAGAGGCATGAATGCGAGACAACAGCAACAACAACAACAGTAATGGCCAAATAATAATAATTCTCAGTTGAATTGATCCGTCTTCTTCACCATATATGAGATGGTCAGTCCTGTTCGAAATTTCATTCATGTATTCATACGTTTTTTACATTCCTAAGACAACAACAATTATTACTACGTAATAATAATAATAATAATAATAATAATAATAATAATAATAATAATAATAATAAATTTTTAAGATGCACGTCGTTCTCTGATTGACATAATAATAATAATAATAATAATAATAATAATAATAATAATAATAATAATAATAATAATAATAATAATAATAATAATAGTAGTAGCCATGATTCCCATGACAAAAGTACTACAGAAGATGGATGCCGGGTACCAACTCAAGAAAAGAGGCAACAGAATCAACCATCTGATGTTCATGGACGACATCAAGCTGTATGGTAAGAGCATCAAGGAAATAGATACCCTAATCCAGACTGTAAGGATTGTATCTGGGGACATCAGGATGGAGTTTGGAATAGAAAAATGCGCCTTAGTCAACATACAAAAAGGCAAAATAACGAGAACTGAAGGGATAAAGCTACCAGATGGGAGCAACATCAAACACATAGATGAGACAGGATACAAATACCTGGGAATAATGGAAGGAGGGGATATAAAACACCAAGAGATGAAGGACACGATCAGGAAAGAATATATGCAGAGACTCAAGGCGATACTCAAGTCAAAACTCAACGCTGGAAATATGATAAAAGCCATAAACACATGGGCAGTGCCAGTAATCAGATACAGCGCAGGAATAGTGGAATGGACGAAGGCAGAACTCCGCAGCATAGATCAGAAAACCAGGAAACATATGACAATACACAAAGCACTATACCCAAGAGCAAATACGGACAGACTATACATAACACGAAAGGAAGGAGGGAGAGGACTACTAAGTATAGAGGACTGCGTCAACATTGAGAACAGAGCACTGGGGCAATATCTGAAAACCAGTGAAGACGAGTGGCTAAAGAGTGCATGGGAAGAAGGACTAATAAAAGTAGACGAAGACCCAGAAATATACAGAGACAGGAGAAAGACAGACAGAACAGAGGACTGGCACAACAAACCATTGCACGGACAATACACGAGACAGACTAAAGAACTAGCCAGCGATGACAATTGGCAATGGCTACAGAGGGGAGAGCTAAAGAAGGAAACTGAAGGAATGATAACAGCGGCACAAGATCAGGCCCTAAGAACCAGATATGTTCAAAGAACGATAGACGGAAATAACATCTCTCCCATATGTAGGAAGTGCAATATGAAAAATGAAACCATAAACCACATAGCAAGCGAATGCTCGGCACTTGCACAGAACCAGTACAAAAAGAGGCATGATTCAGTGGCAAAAGCCCTCCACTGGAGCCTGTGCAAGAAACATCAGCTACCTTGCAGTAATAAGTGGTACGAGCACCAACCTGAGGGAGTGATAGAAAACGATCAGGCAAAGATCCTCTGGGACTATGGTATCAGAACGGATAGGGTGATACGTGCAAACAGACCAGACGTGACGTTGATTGACAAAGTCAAGAAGAAAGTATCACTCATTGATGTCGCAATACCATGGGACACCAGAGTTGAAGAGAAAGAGAGGGAAAAATGGATAAGTATCAAGATCTGAAAATAGAAATAAGAAGGATATGGGATATGCCAGTGGAAATCGTACCCATAATCATAGGAGCACTAGGCACGACCCTCCCAAGATCCCTGAAAAGGAATCTAGAAAAACTAGAGGCTGAAGTAGCTCCAGGACTCATGCAGAAGAGTGTGATCCTAGAAACGGCACACATAGTAAGAAAAGTGATGGACTCCTAAGGAGGCAGGATGCAACCCGGAACCCCACACTATAAATACCACCCAGTCGAATTGGAGGGCTGTGATAGAGTAAAAAAAAAAAAAAAAAAAAAAAAAAAATAATAATAATAATAATAATAATAATAATAATAATAAGAGAATCCATTTAAAAAAAATGTAAGTACACCAGTCTCCTAGCAGTCTTACTCAGTTATTTCATTCATACATTCATGCTTGTCTCTTATGCACTTGTCTGAAGGTTATTGAACTCCGGAGTAGACATCAATACTATGACGCATGGAGAGCAAATTAGGGTCGGCAAATATTTTGATTTATGGTTATAAAGGTATTATTTTCTATTGCCGGTCAGAAAACTAAATTACATTTATTTGGGTCATGTTATTTTGAGATCGTGCACATTATATATATATATATATATATATATATATATATATATATATATATTTATATATATATATATATATATATAATAATGTGTCATCAAAAAGCGAAATAAATTTCCTTTGTAAAGCGCAGGTAAAAGTACAGAATGCAGGCTTAGTGTGTGAAATGATATTAATAATGCAACCTTCATTCCTTTCCTGGTTTCAACAATCCGACTGAATTATGGAATTATGGCTTGCACTGTTATCTTACATTCTGAAACATTCCTTTTCCCGCTTAAACATTCTAGCCAAAATACCAGTAAATTAGTATAATAGAATAGGCAGCTTTAATATTCCACCTTAAATGTAGGAAAAATGAAAGAACATATGACCTTGTGACCTTGATGGTAAAGGAAGATTATTCGAAGGCCAGAAAATTGAGCATAACAACAGCAACAACAGGAGGGACAATACGGGTATATTAACAACAGCAGCAGAAGCAGTAGCTCTTCTCATTATCATGGAACCAAGGCTAATTATTTTCATTAATAATGTACTCGTATATTAGGAGGTGAAATCATGCACGGTGACATTACACCCTAAAGCCATGCAACAGGAGAGGGGACGAAGTAGACGAGGGAAAAATACGAGATGATTAAGATGAGTTCATCTGAGGGAAGTTCCCGACGACCTTGAATTTACAATCTTTAACTCCAGGTCTGGGAGATCTTCATAACAAAAATTGCCCCCGCCCCTGTTTTTCTAGTCTTTATTAATAAATTCCATTCGTTTTTTTTACAATAACAATTTTGTTTCGAATAACAAAAATTGCGGTATTACTTTATTCTGATTTCGTTTTTGGGCTGCATTAGATCTAAGGAAGAACTTATAGGCATTTTATAATGTTTTCACAAGCATATTATTTATAATTTACATTTTCCTTTGCAGTCGAAATAAGTAAGGTAACACATTCCCCCAAAAGCAGCTCTTTAATCTATAGATCGATTTTAAAGTTACAAAAATAATTATCATAATTTTGTAGGTTTTTGTTTACACAGCCAGAAAAGGAGATAGTATTTGGCAATATGAGATTTATGCATTTATACATGTATGTGTACACTATAGTTGGTATTTTTACCGCTGATTTTGAAAGGTGAAAACACGCAATCGAATTCCACTTTTTACACTGCTGTTATTCAATCTTTCGAAGATGTCTTCCAAGCAATCTCGCTCCATAACACTAATTTCTTTTCGACAGAAATGCCATAAGAAATTTTGTTTTTCTGTTAGAAGTAAGTCACAACTTGTATGTGATCCTTACAAAGAAAGAAATTAATTTAAA
The DNA here is from genome assembly GCF_015104395.2 of Macrobrachium nipponense. Classification (NCBI taxonomy): domain Eukaryota; kingdom Metazoa; phylum Arthropoda; class Malacostraca; order Decapoda; family Palaemonidae; genus Macrobrachium; species Macrobrachium nipponense. The sequence goes on from NC_087213.1 coordinate 31,867,149, forward strand.
CACTGATATGCAGCAAGCATAATTTGGCACCTGTTCTGTATTTCTTTACTTTATTTTTCAAACTTAGTTTATATCAAAATTTCCTACATGTTGAGGTTCTCTTCAAATGAGTACTTCCAGTTTTAATTAATATTGAATAATAATGCTACCGAAAGTTTGGTTGTCGTGAGGATTTGAGGGGTTTCAGGTAAGACGTGAATGCTCAATGACAGAAACCATAATAATTTCCCTTTGAACAGAATGATGGTATTAGCAATATACTGTTGTGGCTGTGGGTACTAAATGTAAGATCAAGGACTTGGTCATGATTAATGGATGGTTATGAAGAAAATAGATTGTTATCAGGTCTCGGGCTTGATCCAAAAAATTTGAACATAAATGATTTTTCTTTACTGGTTATTGTCGCTCGTTTAGTAAGGATTATCAAAATTTTCGATATTAAGGCAATGCATTTATATATTACTTCTTCGGTAAATGTTTATGGCTTCATGGCTACATTTACGAGGACTTTAAATACTGCAGGTGATTAGTTCTTGTCACTAATTATTGCAATTTTTTAGCAGTTCTCTTGTTCTGCTTTTTCTGAGCATTTCTCTCCCCTTTTGGTGCTGCTTAGCAGACTTTTATTTTAGATTACTGAAAATAAGATTCATTGCAGGTTTTACCAACAAGAGTTCGAAAATGATCGTTTTACAGGCTTGATTGGTTGTTCGGATTTGCTACTTCGATCTTCTTGTTGAAAAGATCACCTGTTCAATTTATCTTTAATACCCATAACGTTGCCCCTTTGAAAGAAGGCTCTAACGGTTTCTTTTTGGATAATCGCTATCAAAATTTCTTATCCTTCTCTATTACCATCTCTTTACTCCTTTTAGCTGGTCTTAATAAGAAGCACATATCTTTCTGAGATGAAATAGTGCTAAGATTTAGAGAATGCACTTTTTTGCATGAAATTTCAGGAGTTTTAAGCCACAGACTAAAATGCCCTTAATAATAACAGAAAATAGTCAATATGTGAAATATCACTCATAAGCAGGAAAAATTACCATCAGATAAAGTTCATAAGAAATAACGGATAATGAACACGAAAAGAGCGACAATATCCCATTTTACCAATTTTCGTAATGACCAGATGCTTCATGTAAATGCATGAGTATAGTTGATCACAATTTATACAAAAACGCCCGCCCTGTTCGATGGCGGGCCATGCGTTAACACTAAAGGTGGTAAATAAATATTTAAGATGGAAGGGACTATTCACACTAAGAGTTGCAAGGAATACGCACCTGCGGATCACTTATGATTTACTATATTGAATACTGTAGACGTCGATCATTTGTCCTAATACAAGTTCTAGGTGTTCTGCTGATTGGGAAACCACTGAACCATGGGCCTTTTGGCATTTAGGCAAAAAGAAGCAGGAGGAGTGAAGAGAACTACAAGGTACTGACAATGTATTTTGTGAAAAGATTAGTCATGATATAGCACATCTCATTTTAAGCTTTATTGTCAGCAGATATCGTTCGTCGTAAATTTGTGGTGTTTAGTGCATGTCGGTTAGGCAGCGTGTTTTGACAGTATTAAAATGTCCACTTGATGAGTTTTTGAATTTATCTTTTATTTACAAGAATAACCGCTATTTGAGATCTACATCTCATCGGTGGGGATTTTCACAAAGTCCCAGTTATGAATCTAAATGCTATTATATTACCCTTTTCATTTTGTACCTATATATATATATATATATATATATATATATATATATATATATATATATATATCTATATAATATATATATATATATATATATATATATATATATATATATCTATATATATATCAGGTTTTCTGCCTGTAATTAAAGTTTAGGAATCTGGAGTTCCTTAGATGAAGAAAGTGAACTAAACCTAATGCTAGAAAATTCATTATGGGAATTTTACACAAAACATGGATTGTTGGCTGTAGCGATAGTGCTCATATCTCAGTTTTATTTGACCAAATTAGATCTTTGAGCTTAGTAATTCCTTGTATACCTAGTAGTAATTTATAAGGGAGAGGTAGCGAGGCAGGTAATGGATTCTGAGCTTGCCTTTGTGTTCGGGATTTCCGTACTGTCAGCGATTCCGAGTTCAAACTTGCAAAACATTCCCGTGACGGAATAGATGGGGCTTGGGCTGGGAAGGGCGGCCGCAGAGATTAATCCTGCCAGCATAAACTTGTTTGACTCACATTTCAGTAGTTATTAATTGTATTTATGCTAAACTTTCTGCTAAGGCTGTACTGGATAATACACACGGTTGTTCCAAAATTTATATATACACACGCACACACTCACACACACACATATATATACTATATATATCGCAAGCTGCCTGAAATTCCAGGCAGATAGTGAAATACACGTAGGGACATTTGATCCCCCCAGGGTCTTGTACTAATCTAAGAGAAACTGACTCACCCACGCTGTTTCACTGTGTTTAGTACTCGCCCCCTGGATGGTTAACGTCTTTCGCCGTGTTTAGTACTAGTCCTCGGGGGATCAAATGCACCTTAGTCCATTTCGCTATCTGCCTAAAATTTCAGGCAGTTCGTGAAATGCCTGCTTTCAATATCTGCCTGTATAATATGTTTATGGAAATATATATATATATATATATATATATATATTATATATATATATATATATATATATATATATATATCTTATCTATCTATCTATCAATCTATATATATATATATATATATATATATATATATATATATATATATATATATATAATATATTATACTGTATACCAGCTAAGTGGGTATTCAGCATTACTTGTGGATGGTGATTTTTAGCGTATTTTTATGTTTTGTAGGTAATATAACACAAGATAGCGTCATCATAACAAATTAACTTTCTGGAACGACGCTTTAAGTGTTCACAGGTCATCTGGGTAACATGGAAATTAGAGGAAGCTAAAAAAATCCGACAATAAATTAACAATTAACTATTTGTTTTCATAAAAAGTTGTTATTTGACATTAGCATGTATTTTGTTTGCCAAAAATCTCTTTTTTCGTTTAATTGATACAAAATTCTTTGCTTAATGATATCCATCTTTTGAGTGCCTATACTATAGATTATTGTACTTTTGTGTGATATATGTTGTTTCATTGATTTTAGGGATATTAAATAGACTCCTTAGCAGAAATATCTCATTTGTTTACATGCATGGCAGATCGTTACACAAGTCTGTTAGATTTTCGAGATTTAATTCATAGAACCGCACGAGCTATTTTATATCTAAAAATGTCATCTTACTCAACTAGATATCTAGAATTTACAAATACAGTGACTAAATTCCAATAAATGATATAAGTTATTCCTCTGAAATATATTCTAATAATTTATAAAACTCACAGATCGCCAATTTACGTTATCACTAGGGCACTCAACTGGCAAGTTACTTGTGGGAGGAAATATAAGCGAATAAGCGTCCTCCACTATGGAGACAGAATAAGTAGGATTTTTTTTTCTCTCGCTTTTAGTAAGCAACTTTAGCAATGACTTACAGTATATACCCGTATATAGCGAAAGCCGTCAAGAACAATGTATTTTTAATGAATATATAGGTAATTGTAACTAAAATATTAAATGAATCACGTTTATCTACGATTTGTCAATATCTTTAGATTATTCCTTTTTTTTTTTTTTTAGAAATATTTATATCATGCTTTGAACATTACACACATTTTCTCTGTTCGCCATCGGAATTAATGCTTATTAGCGCTATCTCTCTCGTAAATTAGAATAATTGCACTTCATTTAAAAAACCCGAGTGAACGGGTTCAGAATATCTAGATTAAAACTTAAGTATATCTTGTAAATGTTTAAGATTTCGAATGTTAAGGACGTATAGTGAAAAAGGAAAAACTATGAATAATTTCATGTAAAGGTGAAAAGCAATCCTGTAGTCAGTAGCACCCCATAAGAATAATGAAGTGATAAATTATTTGACACTTGTTCCCGTAACTTCCCTTTGGTCGTAACATCTATGAAACCAGGTCCATAGTTTACATGACACATTGATTAATTACTCCCTGATGGATATCCGTTTTCTGTTATTCTTCAGAGAAAATGGGCAGCTTCGTGCCTCCCAACAATGGAGATTTGACAAGGGGGACTTGGCTAAAATTGATATCCCGCGGTGCTCTATTGAGAGTTCCAAGGTCCTGCGCGTTTACTTTCAGATGGAGAGAATAATTATGTAACCCGTGGTTCTTCATAACAGAACATATTATGGGCGTACTTTTACTGGATGTTGTAGTAATATTATAGAAAAAGGGCTTTACGTGAGTTTCACGGAATTTTCTTCCTTCTTTTGTCCTAATGTTTGGGGAATTAACTATTTATATCTAAGTAAGTTCGGAATTTTCACAAACTCAAGGATACTATGATTTGCAAAGAATACAGAGCATACTAAAAGTTAACTGTATAATGTAGACTTACAACACATAATGTTGCCGTGTATTATGAAAAAAGTAAAGTAACGCGAGCTCACACAACATCGGCTCTCATTAGCTTCACTCTGTACGGAGTTGGAGTCTACCCGTACGTAACAATGAGTTCATAGATTTCTACAGACCTGAAGACAATTAAAGGGTAAGCTAAGAATAGCATAAAATTAGTGCTATAATTAACCCTGGTAAATCACCTCCGTCAAGAACTATTACCGTAACGTTAAGTAATGCCATGATCTCAGATTGTAACGGTGAGGTTGGTGAAAAAATGAATGGATTAATAGTTTGAAAGAATTTGTGTACTTCTTTTACGTTTAAGGACAGAAGTTGTTTTGTAAACTTATGTATTTTCTAAGGTTAGATGTTTAGTTCATTATTAAAGTAAGCCACGGAATGTTCAGAAAGAAGCAACTACATACATATGTACAAATACAAATTCATTATTATATTGGTACTGTGTGAGCAAATATATGCTTTAATATATGTAAATTTCGTATGATATCACGAACAACTATCAATATTCATTTAATCTAAATAAACTCGTCCTCTGAAATAGTATGGATTTAGAGAGATAGGTAATTGTTTAAAATTCATCCGTCCCGAGTTAAATATTCCACAGTTTTAAATCCATTCGCAAATATGAAATTTATGCCGGATATCTCATCAACTTGCATTCTTGCCAGGCCATCCTTCGGCGAACATCTCTTCTTGCTTCAGAAATACTGGATATTTTCAAGTTATAGTTTTTTTTTCTTTTAAATATATCTCTACTTAATCCGTTTACCAGAACATACTCTATTTCCATCTTTTATCTGCTATATTTGTTTAGTTTAGTTTTCAACGCTGTGTAGAAAGTCCATTCCATTGGATTCCTGTTTATCTTCCACGCAGACTTGACGGATACATTTCTCCCCCAAAAGTAATAGCGGCCCTACATTTTCTTTAAACATTCCAGCTTCTGCTTGGTTGGTCTAATGATTTTCTTAAGTTCCGAAAGTTCTGCAAAGCTCATACTCTTCTCCCCCACCCCCGCATTCCACTACCTTTTTTCTCTTTATTTTGCACTGTGAGTAATCTTTATATTCAGACGTAAATTCTAGCGCCTTTATGCAGAAATCTTAACTTTCCTTTACCGGGACAAAACAACCCGCTGCTATATAATAAATGTTACAAGGATAACCAGATGTACATATGTGTGCAACTTTTTTAATGTAAAGATGAACTCTCTAGTTTCTTTTCACAATATGAAGATAAATAAATTGTATTCATGATTCGTGATAAGGTTAAGGTTTATTTATGATGGAAATCTCGCCTGCTTCGCTAGGAAACTAGTTCGTAGTCACCAAAGTAAAATTCATAAAGTTGCATTTGAATTTTGCCACGCTTTCCAAGCTCTGTGAAAAATATGCACGAGAGCTGGAATGTCATTTATTGTTAGTATCTTGCTATATATAGACTTGCTTTCTTCTCGCGGTTGATGGTCTTGTTAAAAACAAATTTTACTTGCAGGGGTGTCACCTTTTTCATATTCATTTCTCATTCAACTTGATGATCATGTGAGTTTACATGGGTTTACAAATATCTACTTTCTTATTACCAAAAATTTTAGTAAACATTTACTAGATTCTCTGAAATACGGTACGATCAACGTTTATGTCAGAAGATTTTAAGAAGGTATTTAATGGGAAACGTCAGTGTTATCTCCACTGATCATAGCAAGCCTGCCTCTCTCTCTCTCTCTCTCTCTCTCTCTCTCTCTCTCTCTCTCTCTCTCTCTCTCTCTCTCCGTAAAGAAGTAGTTGTAACTGTCGGCACTGCAGCGACTGAAAGTACGTTGACACCTTCGGTTCTCATGAAAAAAGGTGATAAACACAATCGTATTTTTAACATTCCAGATCAATATCAACCTTGAGGGAGTGGTAGTGGTGTATGAAAATACAGCCTGCGTTACATGTGTCTCCTCAGTAATCACAGTCGGTTACAAGTATCCACCGCCTCTCCATCGATTCGTCGTAAACTTCATGCAATCCCGGGTTCATATTTGTTTTCTCGTCGGGGCAATCTTTCGATGTTTTTCTTAAACCTTTAGAATTATATAAACAAAATATACCTTATGTTATCGCATATTTTCAAAGGCTTCCCTGGGAGTCGTATGAAAATAATTCTGTTTGTGGATCTCACAATTATAACTATTTCTTAAAAACATTCATGTGATTGCATACGATTGCCAGAAATTTGAAGAGCAGTTTAAACTTGCTTAGCTGAAACGAAGTAAGAGTTTGAAGATTAATTGCAAAATAAGATACGAACATACTTGGAGAAACCTCAAATTAAACACGATAGACCCTTGTCTTCAATTCCCTCTAGCAGTGCTTATCATTCTTAAAGGTCACCAGATATTATGAGTCTAGTCTGAGGAGGAGTCAGCGCAAAGTAAAATTTCTCATTAAAACTAATAAAAAATATTACCATATTCATAGGCGATGAAGATTGTTTGATCGCTTTTGGAGGTAAACAAATCATGCTCATGTAGTTGATGAAATATGATTAAAGAAATAAGGCTACAGCTGTTTCTGAAATAAACATGTGTAATTTCATGCGATAACAGATTGGATTGTGATCTGACTGAGCTGTTTGTGAACCATTACTTCTCATTTAGTCATGAAAAGTAATGAAGAGGACAATAAAAAGATCCTACCCAATTTCTTCTTAATTGACTTACGTACACACACACACACACACATATATATATATATATATATATATATATATATATATATATATATATATATATATATATATATATATATATAATTTTTTTGAAAGAGAGAAGGCGGAAGATAGACAGACAACAGACCGACAACGAGTCAGATAAATACACATACAGTTCCAAGTACAATGGTATTTTGGGTTATAAGGAATCCACCTTCCTCCCGGCAAAACTATAATTAATCTGAAATCAATCGTGAGGAGTATGGGAAGGCTGTCAGAAGCTACAGTTGAGGATGATAAGTATTCACATGGAATAGATTTTCGAAACACTGATTTCTAACAAATATGAATAAACCCCACGGTAAAATAATCCACATTTCATTATTTCGTTCTTGCAATTCGGAGATCTCCCCACTGAAATATGGCGGGTGACAGCGTTAATCTCTAGAATTATATCCAGGTATTTAGAATAACTTCTGTGCTTTTATCTTCAGTCTCAATACTGTTTTCGTGGGAGACCAGCACACGATATGGAAGGTCAAGGGCGCGGTAAATTGCTTAAAGGAGTTCCTCCTCTTTTCCTCTGCGATGCGTGTCCTGAACCATCTGGTTACGCCGTTTGCATTGCAGCTTGACCTAGTTTTATTTAGGAAGCCTCGACTGATTCCGTTTCGCAGATATGGAAACAGCACTCCTACTTGACCTAGTTTAGCATCCATCGACCCAGCGATATCCCAAGTCAAGGACTTTGTCACGATGGCCTGATGATTAAAGAAATGATGTCAGAAATGGAGACGAGCCAATCGTCAAAGGAGGTAACTGGCTTTGGAGGAGCCGCTGGGGCATCATTGGTGAATGGGGTCCTTCGCGTGAGGAGTCAATCGGTTAATAAAGGACACGAAGAGGGAATCCAAGGTTGCTCAGGCCTCGTTAGATGATTTTGTGGGGTTTCAGGTCTCGGCTGTGATTAGATTGTAATTATCTCGAGTAGCAGTGATATTTGTTCTGGCATCACGTTTATTTCGGTGTTCGTTCCATTTGCCCGTCGGCATTGTCTACGTCGTTTTGTGAGATGTTCATGAATGATAGCGTTAGAGAGAGAGAGAGAGAGAGAGAGAGAGAGAGAGAGGTTAATTTGCTGTGAAATGTGGATATATATATGTGTGTATATATATATATATATATATATATATACACACACACACACACACACACACACACACATATATATATATATATATATATATATATATATATATCAATATACATGTATGTATACATACGTATATATATATATATATATATATATATATATCAATACATGTATGTATACATACGTATATATATATATATATATATATATATATATATATATATATATATATATATATGCATCTTATAAAAAAAGATAAAAGTGTGTGGCGGAAACATTTCGTTTTAACACATAGGCTAAAGAGGGCATTCGTATCATCGATATAATAAAACAATCAGCCATCGCTAAATTTTAAAACCCAACGCATTCTCCTGCGTTCACTCCCCCTAGTTTTCTGTTTACGAGTGATGCAATTCCCACTTCAGATAAGAAACAAATACAAAGGAAACAAAAGGAGGAAACGTGGATATACTTTATATTTCAAAGCTACACCTGAAATAACTAAATGTGAAGAAGCTGAAGGTCGTACGTGCCATTATTTGCAGGAATAAATTGGCATGAGATCGATAAAGTTAACATCTACTTGCCTTTACATGCAAAGCTCGTCTCTATTCGGCAATTTGCCTCGTATACTAGAAGAGAAAACTTGAATTCTCTTGTTTATGTGCTGAAGGCATGTCATTTTCCTTACTTTGTTCTATGAAGAAATTGTTATGTTGCTAGGAGGGCTATCATCGTGGACGAATATATCGCTGACTGAATTAGGGAATCTGGTCATTACTTTCTAACATTACTAAGAGTGAATTAATTCTCCTGATAATAATGTTACTCAAGATTTATCTTTTCGCCATATTTGTTATTAAAAAAATACGAAAATCGTCAAAGAATACTGAAACTTCCGCCCGTCTTTCATTGGAGTCAATTGACACCCACGTGTGCACCACTTCAAACCGATGACGTCAGCAGAGTTGCGTAGCCTTCGCTTATTATATTTTCGAAATTTCCCGCAGTCACCTTCACTATCATGAGTCTCCTTTTCGAATCGATTTCAGTAATTTTGCAAATTTAGGTCTTCGCTACGAGTACCCGAAATTAAGCGTGGCTGCATCATGAACCACTTTGGTGAGATCTGGCAACTCACGTTGGGAATGCCAAGTAATGGCCACCCAATAACATCGCATCCAATGTCAGCTATGTCGTCTTCAATGGTCGAACATAAGCGATGCTCCAGAGGCGCAGATATAATCTTAATTATCTTCTGAGAGTAATTACCGGAATTTTTAGAGAATATTATAGGATGGGTTTAGAATCTCTAAGGAGAAAATGGAGGAGTAAGAGCTGATGTTTCACCTTCGTCAAGAGCTACCCCAGCCCGTGCACGATCAACTCCCCTCCCCCTCCCAACCTCCCCCGACCCGGCACCTCTTACATTGACGACTTGTAGCCAATGGTGCCTGTGCCCGGGAGGTCTCTCGCAGTCTCTCTCCTCAGTTACCCTCAGACCTCCCCCTTATCAAGTACCGTCCGTGTTTTGCGACACGACGTATGTCTATATAAAATCTAATAAGTGTTTTACGTTGGATTACTCTGCATTTTCAGTGATTAGTGATTATCAGTGATATCATATTGTAAATGACCTAATAAAGGAAAAAGAAAAATAAAGGACGTTATGACTTACTTCGGTTACCGCTTTCAGAAATTTGTCGTTATAGATCCACTCATGAAATTTGTAATAGTTTGAGGAGAGCAGTGTCATGAAGCGGCTTTGGAAGCAATTAATGAAAATAAGACTGAAAAACAGCGTAGAGAAAATGTGAGAATGTTCACCTTTTATCGGGAAATCGACGGGTGTTCATCACCAGGAGAGTGTATTTGAAAAAAAAAATACAATGTATTTTAAAATGAAATTAGAAAATAAACCATGACGATATTGATGTTTATGTCAGTGAATATGAAATCTATGCAGCAATACTTTAACAATGTCCGTACACCTGTCGAAAGTGGATTGTTTTGCCAAGAGTTCCGCTGCTATTCAGAAAATAAGTTGCATAAATTTTTATTATCAAATTTCGAAAGCTGATAATAATTGCTATGACTTTTTCACACAACTTATATACTTTTCATATCACAGATAACAAATTTGCATAATAGATTTTTCTCTCTGTCTTATCTTGATGCGAATACATACATTCACGCTAAAATATACAGTACACGTGCGTCTATGTAAATATAACTAGTACATTATATATTTACACACACACACACACATATATATATAACGTTGTCTATAGACATCCATCTTATCAGTCATTGGCAATTACCTGTATATTTCGTCAGGATTGCATTGTGGGTACACTTGGACCTAGTACATTATCTGCTTCATGCTCCAAGAATTATGGGGCGAGATTAATTTTTTTATCTTGCTTTGTAGTTCAGTAGTTACGAGTCTGTTGTCGTTTTGATAAGTTTTACAAATTTTCATTATTTAGGTGTGACAACTATGTCAATTATAATGGATGTTGAACGAGTTTCGGCTAAACAGATCCTTCATAATATTGTTATTTTTGTTGATATTAGAAATTGCTTTCTCTTAGAAGGGTTGGGAATATAAACAATCGTTAGGAAAAATATATTATGAACGGTGTTGAAGGGGATGACGCTTGGATTGATTGGAAACTTAATAATGAATGATGTATTTGAAGTGAGCTTCAGATCAATTCTAGTTATAACTGGCACTGAGAAAAACAGCGTGCATTCTCCATGGGTGTAAAAGGAATCGATGGTTAACGGTAGTTTCTGATCTTGACCGGAAATTCTGGGCAAAACGAATGTGTAGATTTGATCTAGCTCGTTGGAATAAACTTCAGCACAAATTAACAAAGATTCTGTACACAATTAAGAGAATAAATATTTATATGTTGTAAATCCTACATCTTACAGGAATGAATGATTTAACTCGGGAGATACACCAAACAAATCTTTTTATATATTTCTTATCTGTTATTACGTTTTGTAACTAATATTTTGAGGGACCAACTTTGGCCAATAGATAACGCCTTTTCTTTCTCAAGAAAGTCTCTTATAATTTTCTAGTTCGTGGGGACGATATATATATATATATATATATATATCTATATATATATGTATACACAAATATATATATATATATTCATATATAAATAATTATATATGTATGTATTTATATCTTGAAAATAACTCGTTTTTAGCAAGCATTTTGCAATTTGGGGAGGAATATATGGGATAAATGTATCTTTGCAATAATGTTACGAATTTTGCCTACTCATTTTGTTAAAGTACTTTCGAACTCTAGGAAGTGTTTTCTTTTATTTTCCCTTGAGAGAAATGTCAGAAATTAAACTAATTCAATATTAAGATAACGGAACTAAAATTTTATATACATTTAAGTGAATGCCGAAAACAGAACCGATTGATTGTATTTATTGTAGATCATTTAGTAGGCGCCGTTGTCTTATAGGGGAACTTCTGGGTAATAGCCATTAAATTTCGCCAAACAGAACTTTTAATAAGGTAAAAAATGAACCATTGCTCGAATCTGTATGTAATCACATTTTTTTTACAATTTATTTTTAAATTGTCGCCGAGGTACTTCAATGGAGTGCTCCATTTATCCAGGATTCGACTATGTTGCCATCTGGCGGATTAGTACCGATGACGTAGCGTAGCGGTCGCCTCAATAACTAGCGCAGCGAAGCACGCGTATTGTAGTGTATACGTCCTCGGTATTGTCCTCGTGTTTTAGATGAATTGTCATTCAAATTGCGTCAATTATGCCAACTTGTATGGCGTTTAGTTGTGCCAATACTTCTGGCAAGTGTCCAAAAGGCATCTCATTCCACAGGATTCCGTCAAATAAAGAGAAATCAAGTCGCTGGCTGATGGCCCTTCGAAGAGGCAAACCACTATCTGTTCGGACTATTTCTTGCCAACAGATTTGAAAGGTGACATTAGGAGCAGGTTATTAGATATGGCTATGAAATTTGTAAAATATGTTTTGGTAACTTCATTTCCCTCTGAAGAGACCATAGTACCGCTATCTACACTATGGTGCCTCCACTCGTATGCATGTGAATTGAAATTTATTCTTGTCAAATGCCATGAGCGTGGTGTGATGGGGTGAACGGCAGTTTTCTAAACGTGTGAGTGTGTGCGTCCATGAACTGATGAGGGCCTTCACTTAGTCCTTTTTAACTAGTTTAATTAATTGGGTTTTAGGATTTAGGCTGTATATGCCTAACTAGGCCTACTTCAGGCCACTTCTTTATTTACCATTTCAATCATATATTTTCAGCTGACAAATACAAACCAAAAAGGAAATTATCTGAAGATGCTGTGCCCTTGGAATGGTTCCGCCTGTCTGAGCATACCGCGACATGACGTCATGCATAACAGATGAGCCACACATAAACGGAGGCGGCCATGGTGCAATAGAAAATTGGTTGTAAAAAATAAGAAGACGCCCCTTTCAAATTAATTTTTTTCACCAGGATTACTTAAATAGAATAATACTTCATACAGAACAGCTAAAATGCAACCAGAATTTCCCCTTTAAAATAGGTTTTGTCTTGCTAACCGGAGGAACGCTTGAGAGTGAAATATTAGCGAATAATTTCGAATTAAAGAAGGAATTTCATGATCCTGGTTACTTTCAACTCTCTCTCTCTCTCTCTCTCTCTCTCTCTCTCTCTCCTCTCTCTTTCTCTCTCTTCCTCGCATATATATATATATATATACATATATATATATATATATATATATATATATATATAAAAGAAAGTATAATTCAATATCGAATGCGCTGTATCTTGGGAATAACTGAACTTAAGGGGAGTTATTTATTGTATATAGTGGGTTAATCTGCTCCAGCAATTATAATGAACTCTATATTAAATGATGATGTTGCCGGTTCAACAGCGTTTAGAATCCTCCTGTTTTACACATACTCTCGCATTTCCTCGGATATTAAATTCCTTTTTTCGATATAGCTCGTTCATACCACCTGTCCAGCCCCTTTTAGATCTCGCTGTCATTTCTTCTGATACTTCTGAATCATTCACTCTTTTAATATCAACTATCACATACGTTCTTTCCATTTGGCCGACCCATATCAAAACCCTTTTCAAAATACTCTTTCCACCTTTTCAGCTACTCTGTTTATTTTGCCACTTTTACCTATCTCCATAATTCTCACTCTAACAGCTATTTCATTTGCATTCAACATCCACACTTCAATTTTCAAGTGGAATTCATGTGTCATCTCAGTCTTTTGCACATATCTGCTTCTTTTCTTGCTCCATCTATTCTGTAACTCACTTCTCTGTAATAATACCATTATCCGTTCTATTTTCTGGAAAATACATATATGAATAACACTCACTGGTCTGTCTTCCTAATACCATACTTTTGCTCAGATTTACTCTCACTTACAAACCCTTTTACCACTTGCTGCAGTTTTTCTTCATTATCCCCAAACACTGCTGTATCATCGGCACTCACCAACCATTCCCTATTACATTCACATATATTTTTTTTTTCAAATCTTAGAACGGGAGGATCATGAATAATATTTATGTATATAGGAATAAGAGATAAAGCGTTGTTACAGTGGAACAGGACGTCCAGGGAAAGACAAGAGATTGGTGAGTGTCAGCACAAATCAGAGTCAAAGGGAGCCAAATATGAGAGAAACTATGAAAAGTCATGTTAAAGAAATTTAACAAGAATTTCTTATTGAATACTTTCAGATAATTCATGAAAATTTAAAACTACCATTATTTGGGTCAAAAGTCTGAAAAAAGATGAATTAGGTCACTGAAATTATCTAACAATCGTGTCATGTTGATCATTTACTTTAGAAAAGATCAGAGAGTAGGCAGAGTCTATGCATAGACAGATGTTTGGCCAATGTTTGCAGATCATAAACTACCGATGGAAGATAGCGGAAATTGCGGTGCCGTTAATTGAGCTTTAAAATGTCTGTAAAACAAGAAAATTGACCTTGATTACTAGCGAGAGTAGCCCTTATGAGAATAAATAAACATCGATTTGGTGAAACAACTGTTGGTAGTTTGGATAATGAGAGACTGGAACAGGATGACTCACTCAATTATCTTGGAATATATGTTACAAAGAACGGTAGGAAGACCAAGGAAGTGAGTCATTGAACAAATAGGGAAAGAAAGGTTGCAGGATCATTTTAGAAATTATGGAGACAAAATGGTTCTCCAAGAAGAAAAATATTTAGACATTTGAGAATTTGGCAGAGTTTACAGTTAAAACAACCGTACTAATTGGCAGTGCAGACTTTTGAGTAGATTTGTCCCTGTATAAATTCTTGAATACTGGATACATAACAGTAAATTAAAGATATAAGGATATTTCACCTGATATATTTAAGGTCGATCAAAAAAGATAGCCAAACGAGGAATTGAAATGAGACAAACCAAGACTTCCCCCACACGGAGAAAATTGAGAGATACGGAGAGGTACACAGGAAGAGTGAATCTCACACGTTTTCCGATATAAAGAAAGAGATTGTGACCAAGAACCGCACTAATATGTGTGAACTTGAAACTTTCGAGAGAGAAAATCTCTTATACCTAAGAAGTACGTGATTGCATGCAAGAAGGACAGTGCATGCACGGTGAGTGACAAGGAGAGAAGATAACAGTGCTGATGAACTGCCTTTGTAATTATGTGAAGAGGTATTGATGTAGTGAAACTTCATACATCTGCTCCATCAAGGACACACACAGGCATACATGCACACACATGTATATATATATATATATATATATATATATATATATTATATATATATATATATGCTTAACTATGAACAACTACATACGTAGTAACGTAATATATCTAAAGGCGCAACGTCAGTAACCAATAATATTTATGTCTAAATTAGAAAACGTTAAGGAAGTTGAATGTAAATTGTAAGCTGTCTCCCACAAATCTCACGTCTCTTTAGAAAATAGTAGTTGAAGTATGAACAGGGAACAAAATACCATTTACAGGAAAAGAAGATTTACTAGTCTATTACGAGCAAAAATGAACGAAAAGTTACATTCAAAGGCACATAAGGAGACAGCCCTGTTAACTATTAGAGACTCCTTATGTAATGAGCGAAAACACTTATTGGTGTCATATCCTGATGCACCTATAGTACGTATTTCTATGCGAAATAAAAAAGATTATGCAAATGTTATATCTGTCCTTGAGGTCCCAAGTGTCAACCACTTTTCACCCTTGATTTTTGAGCTCAAATAATCTACATTTTCGCAAAAAATCTTAAATCATATAATAAACTGCCTTAGTATGTAACTTTTCGTTCTTTTCCGCTCGTAGTAGACTAGTAAATCTTCTTTTGCTTTAAATAGTATTTTGGTCCCTATTCATACTTCAACTCCTATTTTCTAAAGAGACGTTGGCAATCCTCCAAGGACAATACGGTCCAGTGAATCTTTTTCCTTCCTTTGCAAAGCTTTGGAATGTTCCTCCTGCCCCAACTTTCGATGTTTTCTACTGCGAATGATTATAGATTTATGAGACGTGGAACTTGTGGAAGACCGCTTACCATTTATATTCAACTTCCATAACATAATCTAATTTAGACATAAATGATGCGTTACTGACGATGTACCTTTAGTAATATTACGTTACTACGTATGCAGTTGTTCATCGACAAGCATATCCATAAATGGATTTATTGATGGGTAGATAGACTGACAGATCGATAAGTTGCTAGATAAATGTATATCTTCATATTAGATGAGATTAACTTCTTATCTAAGAATGTGTTATATGCAGTATAGTGGAACGTGAAAATAATTTTTTATCAATTCGACTGATTATCCTTATATGAAATGTATTGATGACAAAGACACTTATTGGTTAATCCGCCATCAAACAAAATCTTTCCATATTGGCTGTTCACATTTAGTTGCTCAACCATGAACATTTTGGTTTAAAGGATGAAAGATTTGATTAATGTGATGGATATTCAGTTTCTTGCATGAAAACTTCGGTCTGTGGAATGAGACATTTATTCAGTGGTTTTCTCCTGACAATCTGCATACCAAAAGTAAGTCTTTAGTTTGTGGCATATTTAGAAGAATAAAGAGAAGAAAGCTCTTTCTGTTAAGGATGATTGTGAAGACAAGGTCATTGTTGCAAGGAGAGTAGCGAGGGAAAAGCCTTTGTTACAGGGATAATTAAGAAGGCAAAGTACTTGGTTAAGGATAAATAGTGAGGGAAAGGCCTTCGTTCCAAGAGTAATATGTCAAGAATAGTGATGGAAAAGACTTTCTATCAAGGATAACTGTGAAGAGGAACTACTTTTTCAAGCAGAATAATGAGGGGGAGGGGGTGGGGGAGAGACTTTGCACCTAGGAAAATCTTGAAGGCAAATCCTTCGGTTCAAGGAGGATAGTGAGGAGAAACGTCTTTGTTCCATGGGCAATCCAGAGGGTAAAGTCCCTTT
Source organism: Macrobrachium nipponense (assembly GCF_015104395.2). Classification (NCBI taxonomy): domain Eukaryota; kingdom Metazoa; phylum Arthropoda; class Malacostraca; order Decapoda; family Palaemonidae; genus Macrobrachium; species Macrobrachium nipponense. The sequence continues at coordinate 31,884,046 of NC_087213.1, forward strand.
TTTCAAGGAGAATAGTGAAAGAAAAGCCTTTGTTCTAAGGGAAATTGTCACGGCAATGTCCCTCTCTCAAGGAGAATAGTGAGGCAAAAGCCTTTGTATCAAGGTTAATTATGAAGACTAAGTCCTTAATTGTTTCGAGGGGAATCCTGAGGAAAATTCATAGATCCAAGGGCAGTTGTAAAGGAATAGCATTTGTTATGAGAAGAATAATGAGGGAAAAGCCTTCTTTGCAAGGGTAATTGCGATGGAAAAGCCACAATGAGAATAAATTGTTGTATCTACGATAATTATGAAAGCAAAACCATTGTTTCTATGAGAGAGTAAGGAAACGTCCTTGTTCCAAGGGTAATGTAAAGACAAATTCCTTGTGTCACGGAGAATGCGAGGGAAAATCAATTGCTGTTTGTGTAAAGAGAATTTTGAAAAGTCGTTGAACCTAAGATCATAATGAACGCAAAACCCTTGATTCAAGGAAACTAGTGAGCGGGAAAAATCTTTACAAAGGTAACTGAGAGAGCAAAGTACTTTTTTTTCAAGGTGATTATTAGGGATTTTTTTTTTATCAAGGATAATTGTAAAGGCAAATCCCTTGTTTCAAGAACAGTCAGGGAAAAAAAATCTTTTTCCACGGGTAATTGTGAAGACAAAGACCTTTTGTTTTGGCTTTTCAGTGAATAGAGTAATAAAAACAGCGAAGGAACAGGTTTTAATTTCGCCACGGCTAGGAAAATTTAGAAAAGAAAGTCTCTCTTGTTAATGAATGAGTGTTATGGCAATTCTTTCTTTTACGCATTGTCTGTGCTTAAAAGAGAGATTGAAATATTAACGAAACAACGTTTGACAGATGATGTAATCTTCTGTTTAAGAGAAGAATTTTACAGCCTGAAGTTGTTATCTAATGAAAGACACTGATAAAGTGCCCACCCATTAGAAAGAATATGACGGTAGAAAAAAAAAGCTGGCTTTGTAGTAGCCGAGGTCATTGACACATAGTTCATATTAGTATATGGGCTCTTTACCGTCTATTGAATTTACCACACATCAAATACTCTGGATATCAGATACACGTAAAAGCCTCCCTCTCAGTCATGTTGGAAGTATGTGCACCATAGCAACGATAACAACTAAACATTTTAAGAGAAGGGAATAGCTTGATTGTATCCGCATGCAAAAAAGCAAATAAAACACGCATACAAATACACACACGCACACACACATACTATATATAATTGAAATCAAGGGCAAATCTGACATCAGGTATATTTATGTAAAGAAATTTATTATCTAAATTTGCCTCTTAAATAACATATGCTTAATCAAATCTAAGCATACACGTTTATATGTATATATATATATATATATATATATATATATATATATATCATATCATATGCAGTAAATATGTAAATAAGTTTGTATGTATAATATGTATCTGTGAGTGCGAGTGAATGTAATTTATTTTATGCGTTAAGTCTATTTGTTTAGATGCTTAAGCTGAGTAGTACGAGTTTTTCAATGATTGTAACTCGTTATTTTTCGCCCATTTTGTTTATTTCATAACGTGTGTAAAGAAATGCACAAGATTTCATTAATAAACTATGAACTTGCATTTAAAATCAAATGTAGTTTTGTGAACTTAAATATATATTTTTCTCAAACAACTATTCTAAATCTCGTATAGTTGTGTCATATCATGTCCACCAAGAATATTTGTGTTCTTTATTACTTCTCTTAACATCTGCATTGTCAAATTATAATTATTAAATATGCTCAGCTGTATGTAGATTTCTCTAGTTTATTTTCTTTCCTTTTGTTTTTCCTTCATTTTCCATAACGGCATTGTATTTAGTAGCAGCTTCTAATAGTTTGTACCCTATTGATTTTTCAACAAAATATCAAAGCACATTATGTATAGCGATAATAATTGCACACAAAGAATAATCACGTTAGTGCCAATACTGGAGACAAAGAAGAGTCCTTATGCCTCGCTCAATAATAATAATAATAATAATAATAATGATAATAATAATAATAATAATAATAATAATTTTTGCGACAACAGTCTTTTAAACTGTTCATTTACAATTATTGTTCAGCGTTCCTTTATCTGTTAAAACCCCGACTGCCCTACATACTGTTCTCCACACACCCACCCAACCCTTTGCATATTGGGGTTGATGAGCGCCTGAGGTGGGTTAGCTAGGCAACCCGTAAACACTGAGGCTCTGCTTCTGCGAACCATCGGCAGGGTTCTTCTAAGGGAGTACTGGCAATAGAATCAATGTTACACTTGTGACGTATAGAGGATTCACGACCTAAAAGCTTGTATACATTCTCCATGCGTAGGTGTATGAAGGCGCGCGCACGCAAATGCGTATCTTATGTAGTAATTTGTTCTGATAAGACATGTGGCCCGAATACGTTTACATCTGAGCTTACATCTGGCTTTTTGCGTGTATGCTTAGATTTGATTAAGCATATGTTATTTAAGAGGCAAATTTAGATAATAAATTTCTTTACGTAAATATTCCTGATGTCACATTTCCCTTGATTTTAATTAGTTACTTACGAATTAACCGTACCCTGTAAACAGTTGCATATTTTTTGTTATATATATATTAAATACATATGCATATGTATGTATGTATGTGTGTATGTATGTATGTATGTATATATGTATGTATGTAGGTGTAGGTGTTTACGTGTAAGCTTATTTTCGTTCATTAGCGAGCATCTTTTTAATTACGATTTTATGGTTCTCTGACATGATCTAAATTATTCCAGTAAATGCTTTTAAATTTTTCCCTTGAGGTGGTATTTGAGTAACGGGAATTTGCACTTTCGTAGCAGAGATGAGCAGCAACCCGCTTATTCATGATTAAAAAATTTGCTGGTCACTATTTGTTTTTAAGCAGCAACTATGCTGTTTGTCTCACAAAAATATGTTTCATAGCCATCCCATCCTTTCCATGCGCGCACACATTCAGGTTTGAAAGAATTTAAGCAATATTTTGTTCCTAGCTTCTCACTAACCTCGAGAGAACATGCGATTGCTATAGATTTGTCATGACCGTTGATTAGAGCAGTCACCGGTTGGAATTAGTCACAGTTTTTAATATTAATTTGATGCCTTTGTTTTTGGCCCCTACTGTCAATGAAAGTTGTTATCGGAAGGGAAAAAAGGGGTTTGGAATGCGGCATTTTTATGAGTGGATTACACCATTCAGTAGTAGCTGGCTCTGAAATTATTTCATGGAGGGAAATTTATTCTTTACAATCTTCATTCTAAGAGAGGCAGCCAAGAAAAAAAATCATAGATCAAGTATTTAAATTTGTTATTGTAGATTGCTAGCGTTCCATTAACCACGGAGGAGCAGCTAATCAGAAAGGGCTTGAACGTTTTCACGACTAACAAGGAGCAACTTACTTGTCCTTTGCAATTCTGAGAACAGGTCCTGTTTCCCAAGACCTTATCTGAATGATAAGGAAAGGATTTGACTTGAATCACTTAATTATTCATGAACAGCGACAGCCAGCAACGACCCCAAAAAACTGCCCGATTTGTTGTTACATGGTTAATACTATATCTTGGAAAATGACAAAACGAAAATGTTGAGAATGACACTGTTTGTGGTTGATTGAAAATGAATGAAGAAAAGACTATAAGATGATCATTGGGATAAAGGAAATTGTACAGCAGAAACATTTATCCGAGTGGATTTTACACTGACCTACTATACAGTCGGTTTCCTAAAAACTCTGTCGTGGACTACTTGAATTGCAATTTTGTTTCCACTAAGATTTTGCTAAATTGTTCTTTTAGCAATTTTACCGAGTTACCAATAACATCGTATAAATCCTTGAGAGGGATGATGTTATTTCTAGGTTGGGAGGCAAAAGTAGATGACTATAAATTTATTCTTAATTTTTTCAAGAGGGTTAATTTTATGGTATGAAGAAAAATATAGAATTTTTTCTTGGTCATTCAATCCTATAGTTTTAGAGTTAAAAGGCCATTTATTTTGCAGTCTGACGTTTCTCTGAGGTTTTTTGCTTTTCAAACGGTCTACACTTTTGGCTTATTTCATCTACTTGAGGCTGAAATTAGACAAAATTTCGCTACAGTGAATTTTTAGAAGCTCAGGAAATTATAATTTTATGTAATTAACTGCTTATTAAAACTATCCAAAATACCTATATTGTCCGTTAACGTCTTCTTTGGTTTTGACTCTTGCGATTTATATTTAGATGTTGGCGAAATTTATACAGCTGAAAATGTTTGGGTGTGACTTACTGAGTTTTCTGGAAATTTTCATAGTGCGCCTCGTTGCAAGCTTCGCATCACTTAATATTTCATCCACATCATCACTATAACATTAACATTAGTGCTGTCATTTTTATAATTATATACCTGGATCGAAACGGCGTATGAAATGTAGAAAGCTGTATTTAAACTGCTGGTTATTGCTTATTCTTTTATGAAAGTTTTATGTTTTTATGTATTTTAACCTTTCCTTTACGGTACCTTGATCTCTATATAATATTTTAGATATATTCTTAGGTAAAGGAGAGGCAATAATAAAGTTAAACAAAATACGCTAAAAATGAAATGCTATAACACTGAAAAATAATGCCCAAATATATCTTTATTTTAATCAATGGAAGACCTCTGACTTTCAGTGATCATCCTCACATCTTCACACTATATTTCGTTGTTATCGGATAAAGGCTAATGAAGAATTTTATAGCATCATAATTTTGATTTATTTCCCAGAGGACCCATAATGTTAATAGATTTGTGTCTTTTCGCTTGAAGACTTTAAAATAGAAAGAAAATATTTTCAGGAAGGGATTAGAATTTCTTGTAAGCATTAGTCGATTTCATACCTGCAATATAATAATCTCATTCTTCCCTGAAACTGAAAAGTTTTCTTACTTCCTCCTCGATGTAGCCGTTCTAAAAATTTTGTTCATTTTGTTTACAATTTATGATCGCTTGAAACCGAACAAAAATCTGTCATTATTACTTTCATAATTTATGCAGGGTTGGATATTGAGTGATATTTACAAGGGTCATCGTCAGGTCACATTGACATATTCGCTTACACTCGAAAAGGTCGGACAAGGCATTTTCAGTGTCAGGTGCTGTCTTATGTCTTATACACGTCCTTTTGTTGGCAACGTGTTACATTAGATTGTTGTCTTACTTACGATGCTGTTCTAGTTATGATTGTTATTATCGTTACGAATATTATTACTTCAAGCAAAACTTCCCAGAGTCACTTCCTTAAAGAAAAAGGAATATATATATATATATATATATATATATATATATATATATATTCATATATATATATATATATATATATATATATATATATATATATGTAATATATATGTATAAAAATATACATATTTGAATATACTATATATATATGTATGTACATATATACTATATATATATATATATATATATATATATATATATATATATATATATATATATATATATATATAAACATAATTCGCTCTACTTCGTTAATATCACCGAAAGAAAATTATAACTGATGAACGATTCGGCCCCTGGGAAATTCAAAGGTCCTACAGTACGGATCGAATCTCCCAGGTACCGATCGCTATTCAGTTATAACTCCCCTTTGGTGGTATTCTTTAAAGAGAGAAAATTAGATATTAAAATATATTTGTAGACTGATGTCTGTCTATACAAAAAAAAAAAAATCACTGTGTATGTGATAAAAATTCACACGCACACACATGGGGACGTGTTTCACAGATATAAATTTCTGACTCAACATGGGACCGAACCCTGGTCTTTCGAGTGACTGACCAGGGCATTAGCAATTTGGGCACAAAGTTCATAAAAGAAATTGAAACCTAGGTACTTACGCACCTAAAGTGAGGAGTAAGTCGAATGAAATGTTAACAATTCGAGCCCTGATGGGTAGGGGAGTTGGGTAAAATTCGCTGGTATTTTAGGCCTTAGCCGCCTGCCCGGGAAAAACCTGGGGTACCTAGGTTCCAAGTCCTTTTATGACCTTTGTGCCCGAATTGCTAATGCCCTGGTCAGTCACTCGAAAGACCGGGGTTCGGTCCCGTGGGGAGTCAGAAATTTATATGTATAATATATATACTATATGTATTTTTGATACAAAATATCATCGAGATTTTATTAAGACCCGGTATAAGAAATCTAACTTTCGCCCGTCAGGGTTCATTTTACATTAAATTTCCTTGTCTGAAAGAACTGGAAAATCTCCTTTTACTTTTCTATTCATAAGATGACATATACAGTTTTTTTTCTGCTTAACAATCCGGTATTGTTCAGATCTAATGCATATGCGTTGTGATTAAATAATACTAAAATTGATTATTTTTTTCGAAATTACAGGAATCGAAAATAATTATGAAACTGCGTAATGAATAAATTTCCAGCGCTCATATCAAAATCGAGAGGCTCTTTTGTAAAAGAATGAAGTTTTCCACCACAGAATTCAACGAAGGTCAAAGTAACTCGAGCGCCAAAAAAAGCTGTCGGTCATGAGAATCAAGAGCCAATGAACTTAATCTGGAAAGTATTTTATAATCGATTAAAATTACGCCGACAGAAAAGTATCTTAGATTTTTTATGTGACTAGAAAGTATTACTACAAGATAAGAATATATTTTCCTACTGTGATATACTGCCTTACTTATAAGCTAGATTGTATAGACTCGTTTATTGCCAAGTATCGAAATCATTACTGAATTCGTAGTGGAGTGTTTTATTTTTTCCTACTTAGTATACCAAGTGTAGTCAAAGTGAAGTTCAGCAAGTAGAATTTTAGTGAAGCCAATTAACATTACTAGGTATTGTGCCGTGTTTCTCGACGATTACCTCATTTCAAGTCAATAAGGGAAGTATTCCAAGAGTAGAGGCTTCGTTAACTCTGTAAATCAAACAGACACATCAGTCAGAAGAGAGGTACAAGGAAAGGTGAGAGACAATCTCAATAGAAGAGAAATCGGAGAATCAAAGCAGGAGCGGAACCAGAGACTGGCCAGGCCAGACGCCAGAGCCGGCATCGCGTAAATCCCTTCTTTAATTCCTTTTAGGTGGCGGAAGTCTCTGTGAGGAGTCCGCCCTCACACTTTCGAAGGAGTCGACCACTTGATGGCACGATGGGCGTTGCGCCACCCACCCCTGCCCATTCGGTTGCTTCTCCTCCTGTTACTGCGGCTTCAGGTCCCCTGGATATGGCGGGGGCGGGTGGCTTGCTTTTGGCCACTGCTGGCGTCCGCTTTGGTGTTCCTGGCGTCATGGCTGCCCACAGCTTCGGCCGTCGTGCCCAAGTACTACGAGGCAGAGAGTATGACGTTGCTGAAGCTGCCCGTGGAAACTGAGCCTGGAGAACTCGTGTACAGAGTTCGAGCGTTGGATGCTGATAGGGATTATCCGCTGCTTTTTGGAGTTAGTGGTAAGTAGAACCTTTTGCTCAATGCTCCTTGAATATTCATTTGGTAAGAATGACTCTAGTCTTTCTTTAATTCGATATTATTATTATTTTCTTCACTAATATTTTTTTATGAAAGACTATTATCTGCATTTCTTTATTGTTATAGTTCTTCACTTGTTAGTACCTAAATACAGATTTAATTCTTATTGTTGAATGAAGATTAATTTCACTTATCTCACTGTTTCGTCTTTTAGTATAGATCATTAATATTCGATGTTTAGATTCATTCTCGATTTCTGATTACCATTTACATGTATGGTTTTCCCCACTACCTAATGCCTAATAATATAATAATATAATCAAACAATAATATAGATATACCCAGGCACCCAGACGGGAATACACACACATATAGGCTACCTACACATACTCACACACATATATATTTATATATTTACATGCTAACAAATATTTTACATGAACATATTTATATATATATATATATATATATATATATATATATGTATATATATACATATATATATATATATATATATATATATATATATATATATATATATATATATATATATATATGTAATAACTTTGAAATATGCAAACTGCATTGAAAGCTGACTGTAATTCACATAATAACGTGATTCCTACATAATAAAAACTAGAAATATGACGGGTATGACAATAATAAATGGAAGCAATTCTAAACTGTTGCATTATTACTCGGTGTATGAATATAGAAAAAATGAAGAGTAATGATGCTTCAGAAGAAAAAAAATTCTGTATAATGATCATGACGAGTAGACGATAAAATTCTTTACTGGATAGGAGTTTTTCTTATTAAACTTCCCACTCAATGTAATGCTGTTTACAATAGAAATACATTTATAACGCGCATGATGAAAAACTAATGGCGTTCTTTATCAGATTTTTAATAGACATCTTGATTTGGATATATTTTGCCTATAGAAAATTTATAAATATATAATCTTTTTCATTAAACTTCAAGTAGAGATATTCGTAACATTATACAGAGCTGAGAATTTTTTCTGGATTTGTATTAAATTAATTTAGTGACACGGAAAAAGAAGAAGAACAAGAAGAAGAAGAATAAGAAGAAGAGAAGAGAAGAGAGAGAGAGAGAGAGAGAGAGAGAGAGAGAGAGAGAGAGAGAGAGAGAAAAGAAAAGTCAATCATATCGTTACTGATACTGATCTTGTTAATGCAGTTTTTGTCAGAGCTTTGCAGTTCTAAATTATATGAGTTTCTGGCCACATCCCATTAGCTCTCATAGTGACCAAGAACCTATTTCCTTTTCCCAAAATTATAAATTGCATTCGGGCTGAAACCTTTCCGCCCAACGATTATCCATTCGGCTTCATTTATCACGATGCCAATAAATGTCAGCCAATTAATCCTCACCAGAAATATCGCCCGTTAACATCAATATAATCCTAACTGGCAGCTCGTTACAGACGCCATTTTCTCTGACGTATTTGGATTGGTTGAGACCAGTTTAATGCCTCTTCAAATGCTATCGTTTATTTATCATTTTTTATTTGATATTCATTTTTAATCACTTTTGTCTGTTTTCACTTTCATCTCATAGTGATATTGCTTTTCAGACGTTAGTTCATATTGAATAATAAGAATAAGAATAATAATCAGAAGAGACTACCATTTTGCAGATCTAATCGTGTCTTAATTTTCGACGCATTTTCCCTTGCATCTGATTTTGCCCTTGTTATGCATCATTACGACGGTTGTAGCCAAATCAGTTCCTCATGACCTTACCCTTTTCTGCTTTCCGTAATGATATGCAGTATTTTCATTCATAAGTACAGGCTACGTCGTGATTTAATTGTAAAGGCGTCCTTCACCTTTCATGTTATTTGAGTGTTCAGAATAAATGCAATATTGGCCAGGGACTCCAGAAATTAAGCTACACTATCATTAAGCAAAAACACAAAAGGATATCACGATACAGGAATAGCTTTGGATTAACGAACAAAAAGTAATAAAGCTGACGAAAGCTCTCTTCTATAATTATTATTTAATTAAAACCGTTAATTTTGAATTGTAAGAAGACATGGTGCTATACAACATTTCAAATCACAATAATCTTTTCATAGCTGTAAGGGAAAGTCATTAATTATCCCTGTCATTTATATCTATTCTGGAAATAGTTTTTTCTTCTATTTTATGTTTCTTCTCCCGATTATAACTATAATTTCCGTACTCACGAGGGAATGGCAGTTGAAAACATTACAAAGTCATTATTATTTATTCTCGAAAAATGATTTTTTTTCTTATTTTCCTGCTTCTTTTTCTGATTTTTTTTTTACTTTGGCGCACCTTTGCATGCTTGAAGTAGATTAGCTCTTCGGGGAGAGGGGCGAAGCGCAAGCTGAATATAGACATTTGTAATGATGTGATTTCTGGTTCTGGAGAGGTTCACTGTCTTATTATATCGCAAGTTCGATAAGTTGAAGGAAACGTGTGATTTCCTGCAGATTCGCTGCTCGGTTGACACGTGTCTTTGCAGCCAATGGAAATGAGAGGCGAGTTGAATTTTTTCTGGATGTTCAGTAACTTAAATATAGTAATATTGCTCAATATATATTTCCTATTTTTATTAGGAAAAATGTTAGGATAACTCTTCTATGGCCTTATGCATAAATATTTTGCATATGAATTTTTAATGATGATTCTGGGCTAATTATCCTGTTGTTTCTGTTAACTCATTAACTCCTCTTAGAGAGGGATAAACACCTAAGCGGTGTCGTTAGTGGTCATTATTAATAAACCTTTGCTGCAAATTGGTCTTCGTGAAATCATGACAAATAGAATACCCAATTCAGTTATCAATGTGCAAGAAAAGACAATACTTCGCTGATACAAGAAATTATGGCCACTTCGAAAAGGTGATGATATTAGAAAATGCAATTTGTTATAACACAGATTATGCAAACATTTAGGTAATTTATGAGAAGCATTACAGCCATCTATCTTTGGCAACAAACGAATCATCCTTAGATAAAATACATTTAAACGACATGGCACATGACTGGGGAACGTTCGCTTTTCGTCAAGAAAAGGATTTTTATTTATTGGACCCGTTTCAAGAGCTTATCTGAATATAGAAAACAGCTTAGTGGTATTACCTTGGAGGTCATCTTTGACAATGGCATGTTTTGAGGCCTTTGGGAAAAATCGAGTCCCAAGGACACTCAATATGATTCATTATATGACTCGAAGCTCTCTGACTGCAGTGCTGTTGACAAAAAAAAAAAAAAAAAAACCTAGTCTTAATATGTGAAACAGGCTTGCAGATACCAAGCACAGGGTATCATGCTAGAGTGTCATGTTGTTATATCAAATTTGGATCATTAAGTCTTACGAGTATACTGCAGTTCTGTCATTTACCGCGCCCTTGGGTTTAATGAATATGTTATTTTTGTCATTTTCTCTAGAGTTATCCTTCACAGTTACGATTACTTGCTGATTTTAAGAATGGTTAAAGATTCTTGACACATTTGAGGTGTCCAGCGCTAAAACCCACACTCACCACATTTTACAAAAATGGAGAAAAAGGCCTTTAAAAGTGTAAATTTAAAAAGGCCATAACTGTTTTATTTTTCAAGATATTTTCTTCAGGTTTGAATTTTTGTAATGTTTAGGACCCCAAAAATATGATGTTATATATGATAAAAAATTAGACTGTGCACAATTTCATTGACTGATTGATTATACAATTGATGAGCAAAATTAATGCTGATATTTACAAAAGTACAGATCATATAATGCAAAATTGAACCATATTTTCATCATCAAAATATACACTCACTTACACCATTCGAAAGAGGAAACGAATGGGATTCCAGATGTACGATAAAATGCATTTCTCAAATTTGTGGCGAGCGTGGGTTTTAGCACTGGACGCCTCATTTCGTTTTTCATCCCTTTTTTAAGGCTTTTTTCCTCAGGATTTAATCCTATGTCTTTTCAGCTCCTTTCATTTGTTCTTTCTCACTCATTGTTTCCTTTTTCCATCTTCGCTCCTTCTCATTTTTTTATTTGGGTTCTCCGTTTTGTCCTCCACGCATCCATCCATCTTCTATTTATTTCTATAATTAGTTCTTGTACGCCCTCTTTCTCCACCTCACTTCCTCATTTAATTTTTTATCCATTATCTCCTCTTCCTCATCTTAATATTCTGCTTCTAAATTTGCCGAGTTTTACTTCTCTCTCCACTTCATTATTGAATTTTTTCAATTTTCTTTGCGTCTGTCTGTCATCATTCCATTAACGCCGCTTCAATTTTAACTTTCTCATTGTCCCTCTCCTTGCCTCTTCCACTTCTTTCTTTTATCCAGCGCCATTCCTTTCTTCACCTATCCATGTTACAATTTTCCTTCATATCTTCTGTCATCTCTCCATTTCACCAACGTCCAACTTTTCATTTCTCTTTTAAACTATTTTCCTCTGGCCTTTTAACTTTCTTTATTTTTTACTTGTACATTTACCATTCTTCAACTCCCCTTTTGCTAGTCCTTTTACTGTTTTTCACAACTTCATTTTACCACACTCCACCTTCCAGTTTACTCTCTTCGACCCCTTTATCTTACTATCCTTCAACACCCAATGTCCATTCCAACTCACAGCTTTCTTTTTTTTTCCATCTTGTAGTTTTACTATTTTCGACAGTCGATTTCTGTTCCCTTTGTCCAAGCTCATTATTTTACCCTCCATTTTTCTATCTTTATTTTTTCCTTTACGTGCAAAACTTTTCATCACCTAATTTTCTTTATTTCTCTCGTACGCCTCATTATTGTACTGTCGTTCATCTCTTGAGTTTACCATTTGCCAACTTTCCTTACCCTGTGCACTCTCAGCATTTCACCTTTTCTTGCCATCTTCCTTAAAATCAGGAATGCACTAAAGCTTTAGCACAAGCATTAGTCACCTGCATTCTTTCTTTGAAGCAAACTCATTTTGCAACACCAATGGCAAGCCTTGACACCATTCTTTTTAGGCTCGCGCAAAAACTACATTCTACCTCCGTTAATCGCGAGTTCCTATCCTTGGATTAGGCACTTGGCTTAATCGCCACACTCCAAAATAAATGTCTCTTGGAGGGGAATTCGTGACCCGTGTGACAGGTATTTACAGAGAGTTAATTGCTTGTAATAGTCGGAGCTATATATAGGGCAATTACGTTCAGTCCCTTTCCTAAGAATGTGTGGGATTCACGATGTCTTCTCTGAGCGTTCAAAGAATTCTAGCTTGGTCTTGAGGTCTACGTTCTTATCTTCTACGGGCTCTTGGAAATATGCCCGCAATATTTTAGGAAAATCAGTGTTTCGCCTTGATACCTGAAGGAGATGATGGTTAGTTTACTGGGCAATTTAACCAGTGCCTTATCCTCTTTGTGGCTGAGAGAGAGAGAGAGAGAGAGAGAGAGAGAGAGAAAGAGAGAGAGACAGAAAGAGAGAGAGAGAGAGATGCTGCTGGTTATATTTAAGAAAAAAAAAAAAAAAAAAAACCAAAAAAGAGAAAAAAAAAAAAAAAAAAAAAAAAAAGAAGAAAAAAAAAAAAAAAAAAGAAACATAAGAGATAAAACAAATAAAAAAAAGAAAAAAAAAGAAACGGAAAAAAAAAAGAAAAAGAAAAAAAAAAAAAAAAAAAAGAAAGAGAAAAAAAAAAAAAAAAAAAAAAAACATAGAGAGAGAGAGAGAGATGTTGCTGGTTATATTTAGAATCATTCAAAAGTGTATGTTGCAAGGGTAAGTTCACATAGTTATGGATTTCCCCTGTAAAATTCATGATTATAACTACACGAAGGACTAGACCCATGCCTGGTGCAGTCCTTGCTTTGTGGCAAGACCACGTGATCAATAATTGTAATAATGTCTCGTGGCGTGTTTCTGTCGTTGAGGAAGTAATAAAATTAGTGATAGGTATATCTGAGGATATAAAGCTGAATTAGATGTATATATATTTATATATGTATACTGTGTGTGTCGGGGACTTTGTGAGCGTGTGGATATGTGCTTACGTGTTTGTGCGTGCGCATACATAAAAAAATATGATGAAAAGTTACATATGGATGGGCGAGTCATATAGCTGTCTTTACTACGCCCTTACATATATACATGCCTCAATTAAGCATTCAAGGTCACACACAACCATATACTAGACCACACAAGTAATTGACACAAACATCAATACTTTCTTACGCACGAGGGAGCCATCTTATGAACATACGCACAAGCCGTTGACTCCTGAGCTACGTTAAGGAACGTTAAGATTGGGTAGCACTTGAAGAGGTGGTCATAAAAATATGCCAGGGTACATCGACACTCAAGTTGCTAAACATCCAAGGGGCAGGGCATGGGGTAGCCAGCCTCACCTTATTTGTAGGGTTGTGCCTTTTGGAGTCATTCCCACTCTGGCTAACGAGAAAAATAGGGATAATTTATCTATTTATCCCTCTGTCGGACATTTCAGATATTCAAGTTTATTGCGAAGCTTGATATCGGCTGCTTCTCTCTCTCTCTCTCTCTCTCTCTCTCTCTCTCTCTCTCTCTCTCATCTCTCTCTCTATCTATATATATATATATATATATTATATATATATATAGATATATGTATATTATATTATATTATATATATATTTATAATATATATATATAATTGTATATACATGTACATTACTTGCTTAAGATTACCTCACCTACTCTTTGGAAACTCTAAGCTATATTTGAATGACGAATTCTTTTGACTATAAACTTCAATGCTTCTGGTCTTTAAAGATCCTCGAGAGTTTCTTGTTCTGTGTTTAATAACAGAAGTTTGCCGGTATATATTCTGAGTGAGTTAATCAGACTTAAGTTACATCATCCAGTTCTTATTTATTCATAACCCTACTTCTATTTGTATTCACTGATATATGACTCCAAACAGGTGTACACACTTACACTCACACACATATATATAGTATATATATACATTAAGCTACAAATGTACTTTAATATTCAGTTCGCTTTACCTCGAATTAATATATTTTCATATGTGTTAACCGACCAGGCCCTTCGGTAAACACATATGAAAATATATTAATTCCGAGGTAGAGCTAATTGGATATTAAAGGACATTTGTAGCTTAACTCATGTATATGAATTACGGTGATGTGACAAAAATTCATAGCATATATATATATATATATATATATATATATATATATATATATATATATATATATACTAATACATATGCACATGTATAAAAAGCTGAACACGACCGAGTGGGTGAAAATCTGCTGTATACTACCTGGACACACCTGTAAGCGTATCATGAAAGTCGTGTTGATGAAAGAGACGGGAAGTCCCCTGAGACGTAAGGAGGGAGAAAAGGGCCAACAAAGAGAGGGAATAAAGCAAGGAGGAATGAAAGAAAGAGAAGGAATGACCTTGTGATAATGGGGCTCTTCGTGTTTCGTGCTCAAAGGTCCTGTAGTTTCTACTTACGTGAACAAAAGGCGGTTTTTTCTGCCCTTTGCTTTCTTACGTAACCAAGACGAGGGTGGCAGGGATCACAGTATTATGCGAGTATACGTATATTTTTAGTGTGAGGAATCATTGGCGAAGTCATTCTCTCTTTTATTTTCATCCATTTTGTCTTCACGTTTAATGGAGACGTTGTATAATGCTGTTCTTCTTCCTGTTATTGATTCTTTGAAACCGATTATTCTCTGCATTTGAAATCTATCTTTCTCTATACATCGTTTGATTTCCATTCACGTGATTTAATATGCCCTTGAAATACTGGCATATTCTATTTTGTATACATAGACATACGTAAACACACACACACACACACACACATATATATATATATATATATATATATATATATCATATTTATGTATTTATTATATAATCTGTATATTATTATTAATACTTATATAATAGACACAGACACACACATATATAAACATATATATATTATATATATATATATATATATATATATATATATATATATATATATATATGATGACATACATATATGACGTTGTTCATTTATTTAAAATATAGTCTCGTGATTGGTAGTAGAATGGTAAACTTTAGGATAGCATGCTATTTATGCTCCGTTCCGAAGGGTCACTATCATTTCCCTCTTACGTTCTTAATATAACCTTCTGAAGAATGTCATCGCATGGCCGTTAGGCATCGCTCGCGGTCACAGGATTTCTGATGATGCTAATTATAGCAACGTCGCTTCCATTTGTTAGTTTGTTTTGGTTTTATTGGGTAACAAACTGTTCGTGAGAGATCTGCATTGTTGGTGGAATGAACACTTTGGCGGTGTCATCACACGCGAGATATTCCTTTTCATGTCGAATTTTCTTGTTTATTTTCTTTGTTTACCATTTGGCTTCCGACAAAAGCCTCTACCTGGGTGTTCATGCAAAGGTCTGATGTGCTCAAAGGCATAGGCTTTTCCTTTTCATCTTGCAATAGGATTTTCTTTTAGGTCTTATTTGCACGCGTTTTAAATTCTGTCTGCGTTTCTATTTTTTGTCCTTTAATTTCCCTGTTTTGAGACAATATTGTCGAAATGTTTTATCCTTCACTCTTTCCTCAAGAGTTAGGTTTGTTGGTTCCTGCATACCTGAACATAAAATGATATAAATTCAGGATAATTCCTTCCCTCTTTTCCATCATATAATATTCATTCAAGAGGCGGTCACACATAATAAGTAAAAATAATGAACAGCTTGATATCATGATTTACGTTTAAATGATTTTCTGAGTTATATTTATGTCACCTCTTAACAAATAATTTTCCTTTACTTCTTGTTGTTTTTGTTTGCGGCTGTTGACACTTTCCAAGAGTTTAAAATCTGCTCAGAACGCTTGGAAATTTCGTGAAATTACTGAAATAAACGAATGATCAATTCTGGTGTTATGAGCTAAGGACTATTCGATACCTAAAGTAATCATGGTTTCCTATTACACTTAAGTATTCCTGCGGATGCTTGATAACCCATTTTCAAACACGCTGGCAAATCAAATCGCTCTGACTCTTTAAGTAAATGCTCGTGAATAAAGATTAATATTTTCCAGACTAAGTATATATGGAATATGCTCTATGTTCTTTTTAAAATAACTAAGGGTTAAAATCAAGAGCATAAAACAAGCAAGGTTCCAATAACATTTTCATTACTATTAATTCCTGAGAGAGAGAGAGAGAGAGAGAGAGAGAGAGAGGAGAGAGAGAGAGATATCTTGATCTATACTCTTTTCATATTGCTTTCGTTCCAATCTAAAAGCATGAAATTCATTTTGAAATCTGATTGTGATCGATTTAGATAATTTAACTGTAACACCTTCTCTTCTTTGCAGGTCAAGACAGTAGCCTGATTGATATCGAATCGGATTACGAATTCGGTTATGTTTACCTACGGCAGCGTTTGAATGAACGTAAGAACTACTCTCTTATCCTGACCGTGACGGACAAGGTAGGAGATCACACGGAAGTTCTCTCTCGTATCGTACCCACTAAAGGGAGAACTCCTACTTCAGATATCTTCGTCAAGTATTCGGCGTCGGCTGTTGTACCAGAGGTGAGATGGCGGATAATACTTATGCTTTAAACCTGACCAAGGTTTTCATTTATTTCTATGAATAATTCACATAGAAAAGAAGTTTATAAAAACAGGATTTTTTAACGTTACTTTGGTTCATACTACGTATGTTGTAATTAGAGATAAAACTGTCGTGGTATGACAGGCAAAAATTGTTATACAAAGCTAATCTGATTGACATTTTGATATTGGATAAAAGAAAATCTAGTCTCATCTATAACCCACCCCCCTTTTTTTTCATGGGTACGTGATTTCATCTCTTTTCGTCTATTGCACAGAACACCGCCGTTGGAACCTTGATTACTTTTGTTGTGGCGAGGAAACAACCGCTTTCGTCGGTGGACTTTACTATACTGGTAAGTGATTCGTTGTCATGACGTTTTATGTAGGCCTCTTACATATAATGAACACGATCTTATGTTATTGTGATTACAAAGCACTTGATGGAGAGGTTCGTTTTTTAACATAAGATTTAGGTTTATATATATATATTTATTATACTATGTAGTTTATAATAGAATTTTCATAAATTTATATGTATATAAATTTACTAATTTTAAATATTAATATATATTCTTATTTTATATGAATATATATATATATATTAGATATATATCTAGTATATATATATATATATATATAATATATATAATATTATTATATATATATATATATATTGTAGTTCGTTTTTGGGGTTGGGGGTAAAATAAAACTGACATTAGTTTTCTCTATTGTGATTACAAAGCACTTGATGGAAGAGGTTTCGTTTTTTTCATAAATTTAGGTTTATATTATATATATTTATAATATATATATATATATATATTATATATATATATATAATATATATGTATATATTATATATATATTTTTATATATGTATAAATAAATATATATATATATATTATATATTATATATATATATATATATATATATATAAATATATTATATTGTAGTTCGTTTTTGGGTTTTGGGTAAAACTGACATTAGTTTTCTCTGTAATCTGATAAGCTTACTGGCATCTGTCTTTTGGTACGAAATATTACGTCACAAGTTTAGACAGTAACTAAATAAAAAAGATGTATATAAAAATCAGAGGAGATAAGATTCAAACCATCAAAGTTAAAACTTGACGACCGGCCACCAAATCTCATGCGCATTGTACGGGTAAAATTGTCGATCAAAAGAATGGAAATGATTCAATAGCTTCTATATTTCGTGACAAGCGTCGATCATTAACGCACGTAACAGAGTTATTAGTCAGCTCAAGGCTAGAAGAAATGAAAAAATAAATGATGCTTTTTATTTATTTTTTACAAGAATGGCTCATATAATTTTTATTGCTGTACGTTTTAGAATGACAGTTTGAAACTGGTTGAAAATAGCAAGATTACTTATGGTTACATATTGTTTACTTGTAACAAAGTATGTAGATATTGGGGATCAATAATCTGTTTATGAGTTTCAGAATCGGGTCATTCTCTCTTAAGATACGAAGCGCAATATTTTGTAACGTTAAACACCACTGAATTTTACGCAACTTCCTGATCAATCAGCGAGCACATTGCTAGCATTCATGTGAGTGAGAAATTTATATGTATATACGTATTATATATATATATATATATATATATATATATATATATATATATATATATGTTTGTAAGAATATATAGAATTTTGTTTAGGAGACGTTCTCAAAAAAGATTTCCACTGTTACTGCCATGTCATCCAAGTGACTTTCTATTAGTTGAATTTCTATTTTTATTTGTTTATTTTCTTCAAGAAACATTTTAACAACAACGGACAAATGTGTAGGATTGGCTACTGCCAACTGACCCCTGTCTTGGGATCTCGACTCTGAAAACGAGAAAAAAACAGAAAAACGATTTAAAATCGCTATTGAACTGTCGTCTTAGTCTGTCTCCCTTTTAAAAGAGATTGGACGTCGGAGGGACCCTCTTGATACCCTCCGGTGGGGCTATTTATGTTGAGATTCTGACAGGACCTTTTTTTTTTTTCTTTTGTGGGAGGATGATATATAATCTCCTTTGGGTTCCGTGTCTCTAAGAACCAAATGTAGTCTTTCCTTTTAGTTTAATTGGCATGAATTGCTTCAACATTCGGTTGGGACTGCTAAAATTCCAGGTGAAATCTTCTGGGGCGTCTTCTATTGTTCCTTTGTTTATGTGACGCTTCTATGTCTACGCCTTTGATTTTCGTTCTTTTGTCTTTTGTTTAGCTGTAATGTATTGTTCTGACGACTCATGTCACGAAGTCACTATGTTTCATTTCAATATTATTATTACTTAAATTGTTTTTCAAGTTTGGTTTTCTTTTGAATTCATGTGTTATTTTTCTTAAAATTAATATTTCATGTCATTATTGGATTTTCGTGTAGACAGATTTACTGTGTATAGAAATGATATATAACAAAGATCAATATATGGTTAACTGTCTATTTCTGGGGACGCTGAAGGTGAAGGACAAAGAACAAGAATATAAGACTTCATGTTAGTTTTGGAAAGGATTTTTTGTTTGTTATGCTAAAGAGAGATTTCATAGAACATAAGAATAAATGGAATCCATTTTACTCTCACACTCTCTTCAACAATTACAAAAATAAAGTTAATTTATAGATTCATTCGGTTTAATCGTCCTGTCCTTTATTAAGAATTACCAATAATATACATTGCCAAGCTCTTAATATTGGACATTAAAATTTCTTAGCAATATCTAAAATTAGAAGCTTGGAGTTGTATTTTATTTGTATCTGTAAATAAGGGAAGATACAATGAAATGAAAATCTGAAATAACTTTTCCCTGAAATCATGATTCTTTATTTTTCAAGATTTAATTTATTAGTAAAGGTTATGTGTTTGGGATATTCCTTTTTTTTTTTTTATTCCAAGGACTCACTAAAAAAGACTTTTATATATAGATAACCTCGTATATTCAGCCAGATATGCAGGCATAAATGACATTTAGGAAACTCTTGACGAAAATGGGTGGTGAGAAAGGTCGGGAGAGAATACTGAAGGAAATGAAAAACGAGCTGCCAGTTGTAAGCGTTATCATCATCATCATCATCAGAAACGTTCCCTTGTCTGGCCACCTTGAACCTTGAAAGCATTCGTTCTGAAGTAAAAACAGAACCGACGCACAGACGTGCTAGAATGTCATCCCAGGCCTCAAGGTCTCTCTTTCCCCTAAGGCTAAACCCACGCAATTAAACCTTCCTAGTCCAGGGCCCCTTAAGCTAAGAGTAATTTCATGCTTAGCTCTAAGAACATGAAGAGTGGCACTAAGACAAGTGGCTCCAGCATAACTCGGCTCTCCTAATGTGCGTCGGCCACGCCATCTATTGACTGCCATTATCATCCATCACGGTACCTGGCCACTTCGGTCCACACAGACGGACAGTGAGGGATTGCGCGATTAATCTGGGATTTTGCTGGGATTACCGCCACTGAAGTGAGCTTACCCGTGCTATAATGTCTGAATTTAGATCCTATCCCATTCAACTCTTTTCGCATAGTCTGGTTCCGTGTGGATATGTGCCCTATGTTGCCGGTAATCCCTTTGATTTATGGAAATTTTTTTTTTATACATAGAGTGACGTGACGTATTTACTCTGTGGACTAGATTTATGTTTCTGAAGTTTCTTGAATGTGATGCTTTCCTTATTACCGTTTTGTTGCTAAAAGGCTATTCTTGGTATCTTAGTTCAAGGGCGTCGGGGCTCATGAGTCTCTCTCTCTCTCTCTCTCTCTCTCTCTCTCTCTCTCTCTCGTATATTCTTGCTAGAATTTTGATTATATTGTTAATGCAAAAGCACTAGAAGCATTTATTGCTGCATAGTTCAAGTGTGTTCTGCCGGTAGCAGTTGTATGCCTCTTGTTCATTAATCACGGTTTAGTTGATTGTAGCAAATCTCCATTTTGTTCTCTTCTCCCAATCACTTTATTTGTCTATCTATTTATATATGTATTTACTTCTCTTATCGCCTTGTCTTCCTATCATCGTTAATGCTACCATTATGCAAGGAAAAATAAGAATTGGCTTATTTACCTGTTGTTTAAGCTAGATAAGCTTGAACATTGCTTCCCTTAATTTAGTTTCATTGAAGGGGCATTCATAAGCTAGATCTTGTTAGTTAACTATTTAGATATTGTGGAATATTTCATCATTTGATATTTACACCAGGAATCCATTGATTGTATTTAATTTGTAAATTTACGCTCCCTTTTCAACTTTTTTTTGTAAAAAAAAGGGCGCATTTTGGAAACCGGATTATTATTTATTGATATTTTATTGGATTATCCTACCTGGCGATAATGTAAAAATGCATTCCAGTACAAGGCCATTGGAGTCCTCTACATAATGAAAACGATGTCATTCCAACCTTTGACGAAGGCAAGGTCAATTTAAGCTGCCGCAACCAAATTATGACCTGGAATCCAGGAGTGATCCTTGGTGTTCCTGGAACCAAAAATGGATTTCTCAGATGGAATCACCTTCGATCTGCTCATTTAACAATTTGGCGCAAAGATTACGATAATTGAAGTCATAACCCGTTGATTTAGTATTTCCTGATGAACATGCCTTTTCTCAGAGATTAATTTGCCAGGGCATGCTTTCCACGAAGTTCTTCAGGTGTCTTTGAGAATTACATAATGAGCAGAAGGAATACACAAATAAATAAATAAATAAATAAATAAATAATTAATTAATAAATAAATAAATTAATTAATTCATCAAATTAGATAAAAACCTAATAAATAACCAAATAAATAGATAAATAAATGAACCAGAATTAATTTCCGTATTATCAGAAACGCAAGGAATTTCCAGTAAACTGACATTTCCCATTATTTGTTATAATCCGAATTCGGATGGCCAACCGGGAATGGAGGACTGACGAATGGAATTTGAAATTCATGACTAATTTGGCCTTTTTGTGCCACCGTGGCCAATGTATGGTGATTGTGGAACGGTTTCTGAGTGAGTTCCTGGTCTGGCAAAAGTATGAGAGAGAGAGAGAGAGAGAGAGAGAGAGAGAGAGAGAGAGAGAGAGAGAGAGAGAGATTTGGGGGTCACTATGCAGGGGTGGAGCGTGAGAAGGACGTCAATATTCAGAATCTATTTTTACATAGTAAGGGCTCGAAGGAGACCTTAGTTGTGATAGCTTTTAGTACACTATGGAAGTGCTGAGAGAGAGAGAGAGAAGAGAGAGAGAGAGAGAGAGAGATAACTATATGGCTCCTTAAGTGCAAGAAATATGACATCCAAAGAACAGAATGCGATATTGAGCGAATTATCTAATACTTATAGACTGCGTGAGATTGAGTCAGTCAAGTAGAGCACTGGGGTACTTTCGGTTTTTCAGCGCTTCACAATGGCTGCCATGATGGTAGAAAATTTCACATGTTTTGAACTGGTTAGGATTTGACGCAAACTTAGCTGCAAAATTCTCTCATGGAGAATGTCAGACATGTATGTGTATATAGTTACAAACACCTTTTCTGTGACAAGATTGAATTGGAATAAAAAAAGAAAGAGGCATGGTAATGAAAAACGTTATATATGTATACTTACATGCTAATATGCAAAAATGTGTGTATGTATCGAAATACGAAAGAAACTTAGCTTGACAAGATTCCATTTTTTATATTTACATTTGTGCTTCTCCATGCCACAGTGCCATTAGGATATGATGTCTCTAAGTCATGTTACATTCATGATGTCACGTCATGAGTCACATAGCAAATACTCTGTGACGTAGCACTTCCTCTTGATGGTCATAAAACTCAAGGGAACAGTTCTTTCAGGCTCTTGTACTTTACGGGCAGTTTTCTAAAGAGTGTAGATTTAAGCGAGTCAAGAAAGGAATACGAAGCCAGTGGTGTATTCCTCTTGATATCATTCAAAGAAAAAGCAGTAACGAATAGGGGGACTGGTGCCCTTTTACCATTTAGGTGGTAATTGAAAAAATAATGTTTTGAAGTTTTAAATGATAAATGAAGATGAATACAATAGAAACGATTGTTTGCTTTGCAAGTATGATGAAAGAATTCGTTGAAAGAAGTAGACCATTCTGTTTTTTTGCGTAGTAAATAGAATTGTATAAAGAAGGAAAAGATGAGTTGAAGTTTTCTATTTTCTGTCAAGTCAGAAATTACATAGTAAAGGAATATATTGCCGGAGGTACTAAGTTTTATCTGAATAAAAATCATAAAATATGCAATTCCTGAGATGTTGAGATTTTGACAGTAATGAAAATTATTCAGTAATAGAGGACTTCACATATCGACACATAAATAGGAAAATGCAAGAGTTAAATATAATGTATATGGTTAGAATGTTAGGATTAGAATAAATAACATTTATTAAGTTGGAAGTTTCCAAATCATAGCAAAATATTTGACGAAGTTAATGTAAGCCAATAACGTTCTTCGTGACTGTCATGAAAATTCCAGCAAAAGAACTACCCTTGGAGCTTTGAACTCTGAACATTAGAAGTAGAAAAAAAAATGTCCATTCATTATTCCGGTTTAGTGTGGTATATTCGTGTTGGAAATGCGTGAATAACGAAAAGGGACCTGAAACGTTCTTAGGAAGGAATCCGTGCATTCCATTTATTACGCATACTCCTGGTTACCTAGCAGTGCGATTTTTTTCTATGACTTCAGTGCTGGTGAATAATTACATATGTGATAAATCTTAATAGGAAATTTGTGGAAATACATCTAATGAAAAAAGTTTTTGAAGAGAGAGAGAGAGAGAGAGAGAGAGAGAGAGAGAGAGAGAGAGAGAGAGAGAGCTAAAACTCAAGGAAACAAACAATTCAACTCTCAGGACACACAGGAGGGGAAATGACGAGGGGGGAAGATGAGAGGAGCAGTTGAAGGTCTGTTTGAGAGAACACGCAAACTTCCAGTCTTGACCCATAAATGGAAAAGGGATATTTCTTGGCTTCATTCCGACGCTCATCCCGTGGCCTTGACAAAAATTTTTTTTCTGTGTTTATAACGACGAAGGCACCGTTTCATTCCGGTACTGTCATTATTTTGGAGAGAGGGTGGCTGGGGCTAGAGCATGGTGACCTTTTTTTTTTTTTTTTTTTTTTTTTTCAAGCGAGTATGTATTCTATATTCCAGGAAGAGCTATAAATATATATGTACCTGGAAGGACCTTTGGGATTCCGGATAAGAAAAATGTCTGGAATTTTAGTAAAGAGGATGGTTGTTATTTTGAAGGTCTTATTTTTTCTATTTACCACGAAAGTTTCTGTGTCATGGCAGAAAAGATTACGGTGATTTGTGAACGAAAGTTTATATATGGCCGTAAGGTTAGTGAAATCGAAATGGCGTATTGTGTGCATATTTCATCTACGTGAAAGGCCTCTCATATTCATATCTTTTTCAGTATTCCTTTATATATATCATTGCCTAGCCCATGAAATTGTTAAGGGGATATTGTTTCGTTTCTTGTAATTTTCACAATGCACTCCAGAATCTCCGCCAATTTGATCGTCTTTGAATTATATGTTGTTTTTATATGATGGTTTGAATATTTCTCTTTCTGCATGTTCACGGAAGTTGTGGACTTGAATATAGTTAAGCAGAAAATATATGATATGCACCGCACGTGCTATTTCAGACAGCAAGTACAAGATGGAAAGAAACGAATATGAATTAACATTGATTTCGGACGCTGCCTTGAGTCACCACATACTTAAGTCGCAAAATCATGTTCATTATGGTATACATTTTTATATTCGCGCTAATCTTGAGCGCGCGTCCGCGCTACCCACTTGGAATCAATACGTACATACCTGAAAATAACCAGAGTAATTACGCAAAAGAGATTCAGAAATAATCATTGTTGTAGGATCACTGTGAGAATAAGTGTTGACTATACTAAACTTATGCATATAAAGGAGCAAAATGGCTAAAAATAATAACATCGACGACTCAGTGGGTCTATTTCATTTGTGCAAGGCTAATATTAAGCAAGAGCAATTTAGTATAGGAAATCTCAAGTAAAATTTGTGAACGCATTTCATTTGATAAAGAAAATTAAGTAATTACCGAAAATGAGAATGGGCTATCTGATGCTGATATCTTTTATTATTGAATTTATTTGGCTTTCATTAATCTCAGATTGATTTATGGTGCATATTATTTTCTGTTCTGTTGACCTCCAATCATAAGTGTGGTGCCTCCTTTTCAGTTTTTGAGTCCCGGAAATTGTCTTTTTTTAAAGGATAGTTTTTATACAGGAACTAGAGAGGTTCCGGTTGCAGTATTTTTCTGCTTATATCTTGGTTATGAAAGTGCAATAAGGAACGATTTCTTGATTCTTGATAAACAGATATAATTAAATAACTGCTAGTAATTACTAATTTCCATATAAAATCTAGTTTGTAGCTTCCTGTTTGTGTTTTTCCTTATTACAAAAACAGCAAATTGCCTGTAGTGCGTTTGTCGCTGAAGTCACTAAAATTTACTAGCGTTGGCCTTGATAATAATATTAAACAATTTATAAAGAATAACGTAGAAAAATAATACATAGGCAGACGAACAAACAAAGGATAGAGAAGAAACAAATAAAATAAGCAAAGGCAGATACGATGAATCATTACTTGCAATAACCCTTTATCTTTCTGTGACACAGGGTTCATCAGCTCACCTCTTTAAGATAACGTCAAGGTTATACTCGACGGACACTTATCGAGGAGACATTCTACTTCAAGGAAAACTCGATTACGAGGTGACTAATCTTCACGCTCTTCAGGTCTGCGCCTTGGTGAGTATTTGTTCCTATCTTTATGAATTCTGATGGCATGGGCGTATGTCTCTTCTTTCATTGCAATGGTGAGCTTTGCCTATATATATATATATATATATATATATATATATATATATATATATATATATATATTATATATATATATTATATATATTATATATATATATATATATATATATATAATATATATATATATATTCTGTTTTCCAAAATATCTCAGTATGTTTCAGATGTTCTACAATGTATGATTTGTACACCTTTGTACTTTAACGTGTATATTTTAAAGTACTAACAAAGCATGTGGTTGATTTTTGTTTCCGTAATGCCAGTCTTATGTAACCCATTTACATTATGATTTCCTTATAAGAAATGAGAGAGAGAGAGAGAGAGAGAGAGAGAGAGAGAGAGAGAGAGAGAGAGAGAGATAATAACAATGAGGGCTAGGTAATGCCCAGAGAAACGAGAGGAGATTATATAGACACGACATTTTTACATTTCCTATAATTTTCCTATTATTAGGTCAGTGTTTATACGAGGGATCTTCATGCTACGTACATAGGGTCTGTAAAAATTCGGCTGGAGAGAGAGAGAGAGAGAGAGAGAGAGAGAGAGAGAGAGAGAGAGAGAGAGAGAGAGAGAGATTTTTAAAAGTATTTTCAGAATCGATTTCTGCCAACATGCAGTTTACACAGGTTGATTTTTAAAAGTCTGCAGCGAATCTATGATTTTGATTATATACTAACGTCAAAACAGATTTTACGAAGGCTTTAAATACCGATAAGTAGTAGATGGAAACACTCCAAATACTGTTCAGATATTTCCATTTTATCGTCAGTAACCTAAATGTTTCTTAGAAACGTATCTATAGTGGCCATAAAGTTGGTTATAAAAGATAGCATCAGTGCTACATAGAAGTATGTGCCCAAATGGGCCTACTGTGTTATGATTATGGAAGTAAACTGACCTTCATAGCATTCTGAGCGGCCAAATTCAGCGATAAATGAAGATCAAGTGATAAACGTAGTATGGCTAGCAGTGATATAAATAAATACATAGGTTTGCGAAAACTCACCAAATTAGGAATTTTCTGATCTTGCATATATTTTCCTCGAATTCTTGAGAACGCTATTTATTTGCCTGGCTCGAGAAACGATTTTGAACACCGTTTCCCCTTGCTTAGAAAGTCCATCAACTCAGTTTCCTTGTCTCATGAAGCACATAAGGATCCCCACTATTACTATGAGAAAATTCGGAGTCTGAGAGTTCAGTCGAATTCTCAGGTGAATCAATTTCGTAAAGAATTCACAGTTCTCTTTCATGCTCAAAAAAGGGTCGAGGATAATTTGCCAGTACTTGATGCGATAAATCAAAAACTCCATTGTATTTGCCAAGATGGGTGTTTTTAGAGTCATGATTCTTCAGTTTAGAAGACATTTCAAGACAGAGAAAGGGAAAAGTCGACTGTAGTTGCTTTGTGAACTCCACCCAAACATCTCGAGGAGAACTCATGCCTTTTGCTGAAGTACTTTGGTATATATCACTTCAAAGGAAATAGTCAGTGGATTCAGCTTACTTTCGAGGGAATAATTATTCATCTTCATCGTAAAAAGGCGCGTAAGCACGACTACACTCACATTGATATATATTATATATATATATATATATATATATATATATATATATATATATATATATATATATATATATATATATATATATATATTTATATATATGTATATATATATACATGTATATGTATATGAGATCTGCAGGCGATAGTGACTCACAAGTGTCCTTGTAATGTAATGATTATTGTTGGTCATCTGAAAAAGAAAAGCTATGGCGATTCCCCCAATCTTCTGATAACGCTTGACTTGAATCATGTTTTATTGGCAGTAAATTGGCTCTTAATGGTGAACAGCTTTAGTCTCTGTTCATTAATGTGTACTTCGAAGAATTAAAAAGTAGGTGAAGGTCAACAACTAACAGCAATAAATGTAGTACCGCTGATCGAGGATTTGAGACATTTTTTTTCCTACACGCCTGAGATCTCCCGTCTGCATAAATACATATGTTTATGCTAATGATCAGAGATACTATAATACATTACTTATCAAAAAGTCAAACTGTACCCAGCAAAATTTTACGTTACCTCTGTTTTTTTTTTCTGCAAATGTTTTTTCCGAGATAAATTTCCATTCTAAAAGTAATAGTATGACTACTTGCATCCAGATTCGGTGATTAAACGATCTTTTACCTTTTAGTTCAGGGAACCATGAAAGCTTACTGACGTGAGAGGAAAGAGCCCAGCCTACCGCCCGGCAGGTGCATTGCATCATTCATTATAAAGTGATCGACCTGAGATTTAGCAAAGATTGCTGATGTATAAAAAAGATTTTATTTCTTAAAGAAACTATGTCATTTTTTGATTATCGTGTGAAAGCAGAGTCGACTTTTATTTTTTTAGACTATATAATTTTGGAGACAACCATCAGTAAAATATTGCACGAAATACTTTGATGTGAGTATTGCAGTATTGTTGTACATTTTCCTTGAAATTTGCTACGAACGAATAACAAGTAGTAACCATGGGATTTCTGTGATAAACACTGGTAAATCATACAGGGAAAATGCACTACTATATTCTTAAAAAACGTATTCATAAAATACTGCTATATTAAAGCGTGTGTCTCTTTGAAGGAAATCGTTGGTTGAATTGTAAGGTTATAAAGTGTGGTATTGCAGGTGTTACTGAAATCTATGGTTTCACACACGCATATACTGTGTAGACATATATACATATACGCATTGATAAATATAATCATATAATACACACACACACATATATATATACACGTGTGTGTATGTATATATACATGCGTATGTATCTGTATACAAACACGAAATTTCACGGTTTTCGTAATCAGAGCAAAATTATCAAAATTGCAAATCACAGCGGTCGAAATGATTCACTGGGTTTTCCTGGACTTCACCTGCTTTCCTAGAACGAGTATCTTGCCAGGAGTTTCAAAAGACAATTTTTTTCCCAGAAGGCGGGATCTTTCCGAAAAAATAAAAAAAAGAACTGATAAAGAATCTGATAAATAGTCCATCAATCACGAAAGTGCAGTTTCATTGAGCTTCTTGACCGGTCGATAGATAGGTATCACTCTTTCGTGCGTACTAGAGACTCTCTGATAGTTGATAAACACGAGTTTGTGTGGATTGAGCGGGAATGTTGGATAATGGTTGCTCTTCGCTCACTTCTATCAGATTCTTGACCAAGCTGTCGTTGGGTTTGTTTTGCAATTTAAAAAAAAAACCCTCTTTTGTACTATCATATTTAACAAATCGTAGACAATAGGATAGCAATTGAGATTTTATCTTACCAAAGTATCAAAGGTATATTTCATCGATTAATTTAAAAAAAATATGAAAAGTTAATTAGAAATACAAATAGACGGAAAACTCAGCTGTTAAGTACATATGCATACAAAACCGTACAACAAGAAATAGAAATCTTTCATTCCGTGAAGGATTTGCCGCAGGCTGCCCATCTATTGCATAATGTCAGTGTCTTTCCTATGCACACGATTTCTTTTGGAGAAACCCCCGCAATTCCTTCCTCCAGAACCGTAATTTCAGATCATTACGTTTCTGTGCCAAAATGATTAGGTTGGAGTTTGACTCTGTTATTGAAGGCGTGCTTGAACGATATTACAGTCCTCTGGCGATGACATAATGAGCTAAATACTACTTTGCTAAGGACGGCTAAACCATTCCGGTCTTTAAGGCAAGAGATCATAGGGAACAGGGAGCACGGTCGTTATTAGTATCAAGCTTATTACATGCTGACAGAAAATTATTGCGTATTGGTTGTAAATGGATTCGGGAAAGAACAGTGCCACTGATTTCTTTTTCTTTAGGTCAAGAGGAAATAAAGATGCGTATTGTTTACTTTTCAAAGTTGAATGTCGAAAATCATTTTGAACCATATGCGGTCGTCATCATAAGGTTCAATTTATAATGTCCCTGTCTTGGAAAGACTCAAGCTCTTTTTGCATTGTGCCACAAGAGCCAGCTTTGGTTGGTCACCGACAACTCTTGTGCCAGGAGACCGTAAAGGCTACTCTAGATTATCAGAATCATTTGCAGGGGAAGCTATAATAAGAGGGGGTGTAATGAAAGGCGAGGTTGACCCTCGAGCAAATCCAGTGTTCTTCCTTTTATCCGGATTGAGTCAAACGACATCTATCCGTTGGGCACTGAATGAGAAGATGGATGGAGGAGTGAATGGGAGATGAAAGGGAATATTGGCTGGGCGTTACCAAAATAAGAATATACAAAAAGTAAGGTTAAAGGCAGTGGAGTGATGGATGGAGACAGTGGGTTTGGATGGTAAGGGAGGGTGACTAGGAATAAAGAATGGTTGTCATAAGGGATAGGTAATATGCGTAAGTTGGGGTCTACAGGAACATAAAAGAAAAGAAGACATTTTTTATATGAGACAAAGGAGAAATTTATATAATGTAAGGGGGCAAACAACGTAGAGAGGGAGCAAGTGTCAAGAGAAAAAACGGATTATTACGTGAATTAGGAAAATAAGGAAATGATAAAATCTAAGGATAATAACTCAAAGTAATTACTTGTGAAGAAAGAAAAGCTAAAGAAAAACAGACGAAGAAATATGGGCATTGAATGTCCAAGTTCTCCCTTACTGAATTATGATAATGCAAACATATATTCCTAGCATTTGTGACTAGAAAATAAATTAATTTATATCTAGTATTTCGTTCTTCAGATGTCATTTTGCTCGACATCTAGCTGTGTGAGAGGACGTAACATGAGAAAATTGTCAAAACTGAAAACGAATTACGCTTATCTTAATCATTAAAAATTCCAGTTTATTCCTTTTTGTTTTTCAAAACAATTGACGTTCCTTCTCAGAACTGTGAGTAACATCGCCATACGTTGTAATTATGCCACCTTTCTTTGTCTTTAGGCGTAAACGCAATTAACGTCATTCAACATATTCTGATTATGACCAAGCTTCTAATTAATTTTCCACCCTATTTCGCCAAAGAAACCCTATTATGCAACGCTCCACCCCACGCGAGTGGGTCGATAAATGATGCATACTAGTACTGTTCTATTCACTCCCCTCCCCCATCTGACCCCTTTCATTTCCCCTCTCTGTTCTCTTTATCCACTTGGCCTTTATCACCACAATTATCTTGATTCCCTTTCGCCCCTCTTTCTCATGACTGAATCATGTGTTTCACGGAGGGCAGGTGATGACGTTCCCCTCTGCGGGAGCTTGTCTCCCATCGTATAAAAAAAATTGACTTCTCAAGAAACTGGACTGAGTCAGCTTGAATAACAGAAGGCCCGTGTGAAGTACCAGAAGTCTGAGTCAAGAGATGGCGGTTCTAAAGAATGGACGAAAAGATCAGCAAGATAAAAACGCTGTTTCAAGAAGGTGTATCCTCTAAAAGAATTACGAATGGTATATGTATCATTATACATTTTGCACACTTCAGGAATGTACCAGATCCCACAGTCTATTTGTATTATATGAGAATCTTTCTAAGGATGATCATTCCCACGTGCGCAGTCAGTTCCGGACGGTTCACAACAGTGATTGCATGCCTGACGTTACCATCTCTAGAGTTTTTATGGGGGAAATCAATGAGTTTTATCTTCGGAAGTCTCTAAATATTGACTTATTCTATCAAGATACCTTTTCCACTTGTGCCTTCTGTAACCTCGAACGAGATCGGGCTAAGGATAATCTGAATCTAGACCTCGTAATATTTTTAATGGCCAACGTATATATAGCAGCGACGGTTTTACGTTGTTTGTGGATATCTATGTTTACACTTTTTAATGGATAAAGCTTTCAAGTTGAGCCAAGGGAAAATATATATTTCAAGCTGAGTAATAGGGAATCTATTGCAGTTTATAATGGTTTTCGGGGAACACTTTTGAATAGTGTCTTTTTGGAATTGTAGATGCATAGAAATGATGATCATCGAGCTGTGAGTAAGCTATGATAGCATCGTTAAAGAGCGACTTCTGTTTGAATCTTGCCAAGTATTGCGGCTTGAGAAAATGACTAAAGATTTCGTTTTTAAGACTTATTAGCCTGAACATTGTTACATTTTCATATTCTCATTTTCTTACAGTGCTCATTAGAATGTTTAACGCCATTTTATGTCTACGTTTAGTTGCCCGTTATCAATAATGAAACATATAATTCAGTTTTCTTTACTCTTTTCTCGTTTTTCTGTTCGTTTTGTGTCACGTTTTTGGCTCAAGCGCAGTAATTATAACAAGGAGAAAGCTAGTGGCTATTGCATAATTGGATGAATTGTGCATAATTCGCCCAACCTTTTTCCCGCTTTCTGGATCGGCAGCATTCGTCGATTACCTGACAGTCTAAGCAATTATTGTCATGTGATACCAGGTTTTGCATATCAGCAGTTTTAACGTTAGTTAATAATTTCATCGGTTCCTTATGTCTTTTATTTTGAATTTAGAAAATTAACAGTTATACTAATATTGACTCAAAAACGTTTTCTTTTTCACAGTCTGTATTTTAGGCATTAGCAGGTTTACCATTACGGAACATTTCGAACTCACAATTTTTCTTATATTGTATTTTACATTTTTCAGCGATATACTAATTACCGAATAATTTGACCAAAATTGTCCTGTTCCGTACCTTGTCATTTACGACTGTAGAATCCAGGGGGCGGAGGCGAGGCCTGTTTCGTTGGAAGCAGCTCAATTATGAACATTATCTTTACGTAATGATGCTGCTAGTTACACGTGCGTTGATACTTCAGCCATGGCTTCTTTGATCACTGAAATACAGCGTGGCTGAATTGCCTGTAATTTCTCGTTGGCCTGCCCACATAATTATTCATCTCGTGTTGGTTCGCATTCCAGAATAAACGCATAGTTTAAAAACTCTGTACAAACTGAAATGCGTATATTTGTCGTTTTTTTTTTTAAGTAGGATGTATTGCGTATATCAAAATCGTGCTTGAAAGGCATTTTGTTAGACAAGGCAGAGAGTATTTTTGGGAGGGGAAGGGGCTACTGTCGGACGGGGACTTGGGTCCAACGTATTTACTTATCTCATATTAATTGCTCTCGTTTATTCGGTAACTCAAAATTGGAATAATAATCTTCTCTCTGACACAGCCAAGATATTATAAATCGTGGGTTAAGAAGTTCACTTTTCAGGCAATGACGCACTTTCCCGGGAATGTTTTATCTCATAATCGGTTTATTTGTATATCTGTCATGCTAGTCATTGCACTGTGCACAAAGATCTATAGTGATTAAATTGAAGTACAAAGAGAGAGAGAGAGAGAGAGAGAGAGAGACGATGAATGAGACGAGATGAGGAGGAGAGACAGGAGAACCATGGATATCTGCATTCGGGATTTCTTCAACGGGCAACCACTAATAAACTTGAGGTCACAAAACTGATTGTAAGCGCATGTATCATTTTGGGTTTAGAATACCATTTCATGGAATTCCACTCTCTATACCTAACTAACAAAGTAATTTATTAATGATCTCTTCGTCGACTTTCGCGTCCACAAAGGGTTCTGGCCAACAGTATTCCCAATTTTCTTCCCCTTCCATCATCCCCTCATTGTTGTCTCAGAGCACTAAGGACGGATACTTGAAATATATATGTTTTGCCTGC
Source organism: Macrobrachium nipponense (assembly GCF_015104395.2). Taxonomy (NCBI): domain Eukaryota; kingdom Metazoa; phylum Arthropoda; class Malacostraca; order Decapoda; family Palaemonidae; genus Macrobrachium; species Macrobrachium nipponense. The sequence continues at coordinate 31,917,705 of NC_087213.1, forward strand.
AATACCGAGAAAATCATATATCTATCGTGATATATACTATATATATATTATATATATATATATATATATATATATATATATATATATATATATATATATATATATATATATATAAAGACAAATTCCGCGAAGGAAAGAGTAACAGTGGAGTTCTACAAGGCTTTTCCAGTTCTTGTCCTTCACTTAGCAGTCGAAAGGGTTTGCAGAACTTCATTGTTTATCTTTCCTTTGTGGAATTTATCTTTATTCATATAACATTACGTTCCATATTTTCGTGATTCAGTTACACACGCGCTCGCACACACATAGACACACACACACACACATACACATATTATATATATATATATATATATATATATATATATATATAATGTATATATACACATATACATATATATTTATATATATATATATATATATATAATATATATATATATATATATATATATATATGATATATTATATTATATTAATATATCTATATATATATATATAAGATATAATAGATAATTATATATATATCTATATTCATAACTGACCTACACGTAATAACACGTAATATACTTTCGGCTACAACTAGTTCCTTAAACGCTGCGCGGAGCTGCAGTGGGTCGCCAAATCTTAGCGCAGAAGGCTTAGCCATTCGTCATTGGATCTACAGTATTGGTATTGATGGTATGTCCGGCAATTACTCCATTCTTCCTTAGAGTGACGTCCTTCTCAGTTTTTTTTTTTTTTTGTGGGGTGGGGGCGACAGTGTCTTGGGGAGGAAGAAAATATTTCATGTAATTGATTGCCTCGGCACAATGAATGACCTTGAGGGGCTATGGCTCTCTCGTTATGACGAACCGTTTAGTATAGGGCTTTCAAGGAAAATGATGTGTTATTTCCATTTTTTATCTAGGTGACCTTGGTACGGGCAGCCAGATATCCCTATCTAGTCAAATTTCGAATTATGTTGTTTCCCGATGTGGTTTATCTTTGCTTGGTTTTTTGTTCTTGAAAGTGAAATATAACACCAAATTGCTATTGACAAGCTTTGTGGTATCCTTAACCAAAGAAAGATAAGACAGGCCTAATTTTGAAAGTTCCATCCATAAATTTTAATAATTTTTCCAGTTCACTGATTCAGAACAAGTGGAATTCGCTTATGTATAATTCACATCAAATATCGGCACACTAGCTGTTAATATCGCCGCCACGAAAACTACTGGTTGATACCGGTTCAGCAAGAATTTGAAGGTTATGAAGCTTACCCAGGTACTGCTGGCAACAATCATTGCAACTTATATTGATATGATTAACTCTTACCTTTGAATCTACTGGAATAACTGTTGTATATGCCTTTTCAGTTTTTTCGCAATTGCATCTCATATCAGACATTTCTGATTCTGCAACAAAGAAGAAAATTATATAATAATAAATAATAAAACTGAGATCGCAAAAGTCTTTCAAATCTTTTTATTGCAAAATAAGCTAAAGGATTAAAAGTAAAACCTTCCTAGACCCTCTCGTTTCCACAGTAGTCAGTTCACTCTTGGAATATAAATGTTTATCGTTATTGTTTCCTAAAATATTCTTCATTTTGTACATTCCTACTCTATTCAATTTTTTGTTCATAAACGTACAGTGTGGCGTCATTCTGAGGGATTAAGCTAGATCTAGTCTTGGAGCGTAAATTATTCATCTAGGTGCACTCTCATAATAGTTATCGCGGTGCTCTTGTGTTTTGCTTCACGGTTATTATTTCTATTATTATATTATTATTATTGGTTCTATGAGATAAGCCATAAACCAGCATATCATACTTCCACTGAGTTATATAGGACAAAATACAACAGAAATCGATGGTACTGAGTGCTAAATAAAGAAAAAATGAAGTCTCCTGTTTGCTTAATCAATTCTCCGTTGTCGACCCATCCGAATATTATATATCATTATCCTGTTTTGTTTGACGCCACTTCTACAATAAAACTTCACTGATTCTTCTACTCCGTTTGTTCAAGATTTGGATAGGAAGACTCCAGGCTACTGAATCGAACAACCTTGTTGTGGGTGCGCTATCATGACGTATACTGGAACTCAGGGCCTCATTGCACTTTTAGTTCCTGAAATGCCTTCCATACTTCCAATATTATTAGTTGTGGTCGGAATTTCCTCACACTTCATTGACGTTGGTCCTTTCTGACATATCACTGCCCAATCGCAAGAAAAGAAGCAATTATATTCAAATTATTTGAGTGCAAAATCTTGTTGAAAAAAGCTGAAACTGGTCGGTATTAGCGGCCATGCGACATTCCTGTATATGCTTTTTTCATCAACCTTTTCTGTTTTCCTATTTACTCATGTCATCAGATAGCTCCTCCTCTAACTGCTAAACTTATGCTTTGGCTTTCTTCTCCTAGGTCTACAATTTCTTCTTGTTCCTAAATCCTTGTTTGTTTATAGGAGTTGTCATATTCCAGTTCACATGTTTTCGTTAGGAATAGTGGAATGCCCATTCTTGCTAGTTTTCCTTGGAGAATTATTAACTTCACCATTTGGTATATTCACTTTATCCCTGAATTTTTTGGACGGAAATTTGGCAGAAAACATATCTAATAATTGCATGTTGATGTTCACAGATTCCCACCCACGCTCATAGTATAGTTCACTGTCCATAGTGTATTTCATGTTACTGACTCTTCTACAACTTCTGCTGCTATTGATGATACCTACTTTGGCTGCTCTTAGTCTTACTATTACCCGACGACAGCCACTTTTCTGCTCCTTGTCTTACAAAATCAGGCTTATGTACCTATTTTCAGGTAGAACCAATGCTGAACTCCGATCTGTCAGGTAATTTGGTAATCCTCAAAGAACGTAATAAAGAAAATTGTAAGTCTGAATTGTCACGGGAGTAATGGCTGTTATTTGAATAATGAACTACAGTTAAAATAATTCGTCTGACTGCCTCTGAAAATGACTAGAATATTAAAAACTAAAATTGTTCCTCAAATTAATTTTCTGAGACTGAGAATAATCTGGGTCAAGCCGAAAGCAAATCTTTGTTTTCAACCTCATGCCCTCATATTTTGGAGATCATGAAATTACACTAAGAACAGAGGTCAAAGGAACGAATAGGGTCATAATACTTATAACTTCTCATTACAGTATGTCAGAGTTGTCACAAGGGCGATTACTAGAATTAACATCAAAAAAAGTTTTCGATTAATGATTGAGTATGGTACTTGATAATTTTCGAATAGTGTGTGAATGAGATCCTTTGTAAGTCATTCTGGCGGTGCAAATGAACTCTAATCAGCTTTAAAAGACTTTCAGTATACTAATTGGTCAGTTGATAGTCAGCTATGGGGCCTCCGTATAGGATACCAGATGGGAACAAAATTTTTAGCCGCCATTCTCTGAGATAGGTAGCGAAGTCAAGGCGCCACACCTCTCTGAATGAACACGTTATAAGAGAGGCGTTAAGACAAGAATAAACACAATGAAAGCATTATTATTATTCACAGGGGGCATCCGTGACAGGCGAAGAATGGCTCACCTGCGACCGTGTCGTTTCGCCCTATCTTCGAGATTACAGGGGCCACTGGCTTGGCTCACGCAAACACTTCATTTTGATTTTTGATATCTACGCAAAATTGTTGCGTCATTACGCTTCGTCGCGTGTCAGAGCGACCATATTTTCTTCATATTCTTCCTCTCACTCTTCTTCATTTCCAGCATTATTTCATGGCCAAAGGCTTACATATTGATTGCTCGTGACGTAACGATTTGATTTTTGAATTACTTCGAGGAAGTAGGTGCACGTGACTGAAATTATGACTGGATGATGGTAATTCATATATTTTCTTATTCAGTATAATATGATATGAAATTTAGATTTTCAGTGCTGAAGGTTAGCAGCCAGCTTGGAAAATCTCAGTCATTAGCATAAGGGTATGATTGCTTCACTAATATGTTAACGTCGATTCTGTTGATTTTTAACGAAGTAGGATTTTGTGAGAGGTGAATCAACTGAATTATTCTAATTGAGGACACTTTTTGGAAGTTCATAAGTTTTTATTTTTGTATCTTAGTTTGAAATTTTTGTTGTAGTGATGCAAACGGTCACTAATTCAAGTCCTACTAAACCTTTTTAAACGACCATACCCTCTTGAATAACATTTGGAATAATAGCAATAATCTGATACAAAATTTGGGCGCCGTTGATACCCGCACATCCTCTTTATCAAGGAAAAGTGAAAGAATAAGGTATATTGGTTAGATTCTCGACTAATTAGAGTATTTTTTTGTAAACTATTTTCACATAGTTAAAATATTAATTTTACGTGTGATGATCTCATGAAGGGTTTCACATTCATGATAAGAAAATATTCTTGCTCTTGTTTTTCTTTCCAAGAAAGCTTTCAAAGATTTATCTGCTCCATTAAGGAAGAATGTCGAAAATTGCCCTAATCTCTCTCATAATGACAGTATACTTTTGTTGTCGGATGGCTGGAGAACGGCGATTGTATAATTCTCCCTGCAACATATTATTTCCATTTCCCTGGTAATCTTAGGATGGGAAAAGGAACTGGATGTCTGAAATTACATAAGCGTGCATGATTTTAGGTTTCGTGATTATTTATTTTTCTTGTAGGCTTTAAAGAGAATACACACGTTTTTGCTTTTTAAGACCTACACTGACACACACACACACACACACATATTTATATATATATATATATATATATATATATATATATATATATATATATATATATATATACACGCAAACGTACTTATATGAATTTCAAATGACAGGAAATATTGATCACTTATTCTTGTAAGAATCTTTTTAAAATGTTATTTCATTTATTTCTCGTCACGTTTTTCTTAGTCTTTCCTACTTATATAAACGAAAAAGGAATTTGACAGTTACGCTTCAAAGGACTTACTGATATTCACTTTTGCCGTCGAGTATAGCGGTATTATATTCTTCCAAGTCTGTTTTCCAAAAACTATTCCAAAGTTTTATTGATGTATCTGAGGATGTGCATTTATCAGGTGCATTATTTCTATGTCAATTTAATACCTTATGGTTGCAAGTCCTTTAATGAGACGTTTACCTCCGGCTCATACGACGACTGACGTGGGGCGATTATTCTCATTACGTTCATCTTCTGAGAACTGTCTAAACGTGAATCAATACATCATAACAGTTGCTTACGTCTTCTTTGATAAGATGAATAATTGAACAACTTGGCACCCATTGCAAGGCCTCAGGGCCCAAGGCGATTGGGTTGTTTGGTTGTCAGTTGTTCCTCATGGCGTTGCATTAGAAAGGCATTTTTGACGTATAATAATTACGGAAAAAATATAAAATAATGTCTGAAAATTATTGTAAAAAAACAAACTCTAAGGTTTCCAAACATTATGCTGAAATTTTTAAACAACATAAATTATACAAAAACTACTGAAATAACAACAAGTACACTAAAACGCTTAGAATTACAGATTATACAATAATATGTAAGACATACAGACAAATATGCAAAAAGTCTAAATGTTCCGGGAAATCTACAAAAGGTTTACGAATTAGAGAAAAAGTATGCTAAACGTATAAATATTATCGAATAATAAACAAAATCGTTTAAAAGTACCAGAAAATAGATAAAAACATAAATAATGCAAAAAGTAATTATTCTTATTTATAGCCGCTGTTGCTCAAGATACGTAAACATTCTGCCAAACTTGACGGTTACAATTCCTTTCGATTGAGTCTCTCGGAGCGTTCTAGCATATTTGGATGAGTTTCTCTCTTCCGCCAGAGAAGAGTAAGCAATTTTGAAAAAGTATCAATTTTTGTGTGAATGTACAGTTTGCTGGATGCTACTGATGTTTATGGATCATTTGTTTATTATATGAATATTTTCCTGTACACAGCTCTACTCCTTTCATGTTTATTTGTAAAGATTTATCTTAAGAAAGGCGAGATCACTAAACTAAGAAGCCCCACTCGTCACAAGTTTCTGCTTTTTACTTTCATGATTATGATTCAACTTTGATATCTTATGAAAATTCAGCCTACGAGTTTTCTTGCTGACGGTATTTTTCGTTCGCTGCTGATTCCGACTGAAAGAATAGATGTTAGTTGCTTTCGTGATTGGTTTGCATGTGGGCTTCTTTCTGCAGCGAACGCTCTCTCAAAACACTAGTACCTTTGTATGGCTACCTATAAATATGAATGTTCATGCATAATTACTGACGATGATTACGAAAGTATGATGAATTACCATGTCAACAGAAGGGGTCATCGACACCGTGAGTAAAAAAATATTAGTTAACAGATGAACTAAAATTACGCTTATTTTAAGAAGCGAAGGTTTTCACAAATACACACAGGTATACATATGTACTTATCTGTCTATCTGCGTAATTTCTTCCACACGTAGTACATACATAAATTTTCATCTAAATATTTCTATACATGTGTTTTGTGCCCTTTTTTTCTCGAGATTTTTTACTACAAGAAAGAAAGAAAAATCCGCTTTCGCAAATGTTCCGAGCTGCCGTGCTGCAGCCTGGCTGATTGCATCTGGAATGTTTACGGAAGTATTGGCAACCTGTAATATTTTGGGCGGTGTGTTTCAGGTCAGTGACCCGAAAATGGATGAGGTAGAGATATGCAATCTTTTCTTCCGGCTGGCTTTTAGTTACAGTAAATCCTCTCTCTCTCTCTCTCTCTTATTTGTTTTGTTGTGCAACCAAGGAAAGAAAGGAGTTGCCTTAGACTTGCAAAGTTGTAGGTGTATTTAGTTTGTTTTCGTTGGGAATCTCTGAGTAGTAAATAACTTTGTTGGGAACATTTAGCTCTAGGAACTTTGAAAATCGAAATATACGTAGAATTTCACATCTTATCATTGATTCTTTAAAAGTAAAATCAGAATAAGGAACAATCATGAAGAAATGTTCTCAGTTATAAAGACTTTCTGTAAAAGTCTCCTGTGCTGGTGATCATAATGATTGCGAAGCCAGATTAAATAATGAACCTTAAAGAATTCATGAAACTGAAAATTCTCTTTTCAGAAGAAAAGTGGTGAGGGACATCATACTTGGGACATTCATTCCTCGTTACCTAAACACTTCTATTAAGAAAAAACGCATTTATATTTGTGCCATAAACAGGTGAAACTGCGTTGGGAAACTAAGCACTCTTTGTTGATGGTGTTGATGTCTTCTGGTGTGATAAAACAATAAGCATTGCTTAATGATGCACGAGAAAGCAATGCAAAACAACGGATGATTAAACGGATAATTAAAATTCTTAACTTTGAGATTTAGGGTAAAGCACGCGGGGAAAGAGATAAAAATCTAATACCAAGAAAATTAAGAAAAATGAAAAATGTAATTCTAGAGTATTACATAAGAGTCACATATGAAAAATTTGATTATCATCTTCGGAGGAATAATAGAGAGGCGAAACAAAGACAAACAAATCTTTAATTTCATGAAAGACAAATTTTACGAGTGCAGGTTATTAACTGGAGTTATAAAACTTCACACAACGGCTATAAAAGAGAGTTTTTATTTCCCTACTTTGCTATAACTATTTGCAATTTCACTGCATATCCAGCGGTCAGCCATTCCTCTTACATGTCCTTTGAAGGATCGTCATGCGATTTCATCCGCAGACTTCTGCGCATCACCATTATTCCGTTCTTAATATCTTTCCTTGACTATCATTAAAAACTCGTTTTGAATAAATCCCCATCAGTATCAGTGTTTATAGGCATTTACGTAATAGCTCGTGCCGAGAGAGAGAGAGAGAGAGAGAGAGAGAGAGAGAGAGAGAGAGCTGAAGAATGGGCCTCCCCTGCAGTGCATGTGTATACACACACACAAGCACACACACATATATATGTATATATATGCACACATATACATACGTATATATATATATATATATATATATATATATATATATATATATATATAAGACATTACTATAAGTCATTTTCCCCTTAAAAAGGTGGAGGAGGTTATAGGAAGCATTTACGTGATGAGGTTGCTAGCCCCTCCCTCCATACTATAGATTTTCAAGGGGTATTTTAGCCAACAGCGTCAGGTATTATATGCTACAAACTCATAGACACATACACGCACACACCCACAAACACACACACTCAGACACATGTAAATTATATATATAAAGGCTACCCTGCGAAAGAGAGCGAGAGAGGGAGAAGTGGCGGAAGAGATTCGTGAGTTCGTGGACGAACAACTCTTTAATAATTCACGTCCGCAAGTGTCCTGACACGCAAGTCGAACTGTGAACAGCCTTGGCAATGTCTGGGCTTCATTCATGCTTCTAAAGATGTGCGAAGTATGTTATGGCATTTGACAGCACTCTAAGTAGGCTTTTTTTATATGTTCATTCTCGCTTTTTTTGCGTGTCTTCTGTTCACTCAAAGACAAGTATAGTTTTTCTTCAAAACAATATTCGCCTCTAGAATTCAGGCTTATTTACGCTGTAAATGATATTTTGCGAAATTGGGAAATATTTATATTGATATGTATGTAGAAATAGCAGCATCTTTGCTTTAATGGCTAAACTCAGATGCCTTTTAAGGCATGGAAGCCACTTGTTCATTACATGTAAGATTTTCACCATTTGTCATTGATGTAATCTCCCATTTCTCTCTTTCCTATTTCTCGTATCTATCAAAGATGACTGATAAAAATCGTAAATTCAAGTAAGGAATATGTTTGCAAAATCATCACTCATTTTTATCTTTCCTTTTTTATGCGAATTTTAATTTTATATTCATTAGGATTCAAATATTAATAGTCACGGCACGAGCATTTCCTTCAAGAAGCAATGGTTTGCCTCAGAAGAAAAGTAAGATGCTCTTATATAAACTCAATCGATGAGATTAATGCTAATGTGTTTAACTATGGGAGTTCGTGAGCACAATCTTAGATGTTCCCAGTAAATAGCCAGCCCAATTTTTAGTGATTGAATTTATAAAATGAATGACTCTTTAGCGACTGCTAATTCCAGCTCAGGGATGGAACGCCTTCTGTAAACTTTGCAGGAAATCCTACCACGATCCCTACACCATTGTCGTCATGGCGTTGTTCTGACCATGAATACTGGCTGCTATAAAGTTTGGACATTTTAACACCATTGTGAACTAGTTCCCCGTAGTAGGGTGACTCGAAAGGAGAACCAGAAATGGTCACTGCCACACACATCACTTAAGTTAGCGAATTAACCAGGGCATAAGCCTACACAGACATCTCATCAACAGGGTATCATTTCCCCCAAACTGAGCCATACAAGGCCTGCCTTGATATTAGGGTTCTTCCGTTTAAATACAAACACTGTTCTTTAGAGAAGCGTTTGTGGAATTGCAGTAAATGTGAGCATACTGTAAGTTGGATGATCATATTAACTTCAATGCTAATTACAAGATTTATAGTCCAAGAGAGCGCTAGACGTAGTGATGATTATTTCGACTGTATAATTGCAAGGACAATAAGATAATGTGTTAGGTTGAGATGGTGTTCATATGTGTTTCATGAATGCTTTCTGCCGTAATCATTCCCTATTCATTGCTGGGCGTCATGATCAAAATTAACACTACATTGCATGTTCATTATTAAGAATTCCTAAATTGTTACAGTAATTAGACGAATGCATGACTTGTCGTGAGAAAAAAGTTGCACGCCAGTGTAAGTGGCTCTTAAATCAAATCGGAATTTGCAGTTACTAGAAGAACCTGGCTCATTTGTTTTAAATAATCAGGTCAAGTGCTTGTAACCTTGTTCCTGTTTTCAAGATGGCGAAATAGTTTTGAATTAAAAACCCCCTTTTTCCGACCTTGGTTGTAATAGGTTCTTTTCCCCTCTTGATTAAATTGTACGTTGGATTTGCATGTGGCTCATTCCCACTTCACGGATCTAATTCCGCTCATTTGTAATTATGTAGACCGGATTTGAAGCATTGTAATTTGGAAAATTTCTTTTCTGTCTTCTGCTTTGCGTTTGAAGGATGGGGTAATGACCCTGAACTAAAATTAAAATTTATTTATCTTTCCAAGACAACCTTCAATTTGCATCTATGAAAGGAAGTTAATAGGAAAGTTTTGTATCGTTAACTTTATTACCCTAGAGATATATGAGGACTGGTCTTATATTCCAGGTTATAAAATAGTGAACCTCCTTACTGTAGTTGTTACTTGATTCATCTATTTTATTTAATCCCCTTACGTAGAATTTTATACCCGAAAAAATGAACGCTGATCAAATGACTTTAAAGTAATCGCTGTGCCATAACTTGCAGATGCACTACATAGTCCTGAATTATTTCGGCCAACGAACTTTCACTCTTTCTGCAGTATTGGTTGTCAATAACTGGGCCATTGGTTATGGCTGTGACCGAAGTGTAGTTATCACTGGGAATGTTGACGGTTTTCTTGATTCTTTATGAAACTTCCTTGAAAGTCACGAATATTCCATACGTTTATATAACTTTCGCGGATGTATGATGCTAAATGGTCAGTTGAAGCTTCAAAACCTAGTATAACATTTGCATTCTCTTGTTAGTAATGTATAAGAACTAATGGAATTTGTCTTCACGAGATATAAGCAATTTGGAAGTTCAGTACGTACGAAATGAGTCTTAATTCCTTAACTTACCAGCAAAGTTTTATTAGAAATAATAAACTTTTATTATAGATGAAACTGTGAGCCATTTTCACCAGAGATAAAGACTTTTAAACAAAGATTCTTTGTTCTATGACGCCTGATTGGATAGCACCTAAAAAAATTAGCATTATCATAAAAATGGTATAACTGAAGGTTAAGGAGTCCATTCACGTGATAATAAATTATTTTCTTTTGCTTTCATGAAAGTCTGTTTCTTTCCGCTATTTTTGGTATTGTAAGTGAAGGTGGTTAACCGGGTCAGGTGTGCCACTGAGTACGAAACACGCCACAAGCAGCAAACGAGGCCTGAACGTACAAATGCAGCACTTATTTTGAATATTCGATCACGTCTCCATCACTTGACCTAATATCTGACGTCAGGTTAGCTGTGTAAACAAGCGCTAAGGGTTATGAGGTTTAATTGGTGTGAATACAAGTTCAGAGGCCTGTGTTTATTGAGCTGTTTGTAGGAATGGTCTCACTCTGTTTTACCTTGGTTTTTTTTTTATCTTATTTGGAGTCTTCTTTAAAATGTGATTGACTACAAACCTGTCACAAAGAAGCCTTAGTAAATTGCCTGTGGGTCTGTTCAAGCTTTCTTTTGTTCTTACCTTTTACTCTGGATTTTCATGTATTGCCTCTGTCTGTTAGACTTGATTTGTGTCTTGTTTATCTGACTTTTCTTCGCAGTTCTATCTATAACATTCTTTCAGTCTTATTTCCTTACATACCATCAATTAGAATTACAGATTATAATGAATGGCCACCAAGAGGAATTTGTGGGAGGGTAAAATGATTTCCAAGAAAATTTTACGAGGCATCGGAAAACCAATTGGACTTAATGCTGTTTGTCCAACACTTCAGACATCTGGGACACTGGGAAATTTTACACTTTGCTTGCCCTCCAAACACCGCAAATCAATAGTTTGAGTAAACGCCAACGTTTGGGTTACATGCATAGTGGGTGACATGGCAACGTTTGCTAGTGTATTCTTCTTGCACTTTAGCTGCATATTTAGATGTTCTGGCAGTTGGACATGGAAGCAAAATTCTTGCTTCTTCATGGTCGAGTGAGTTGGTTAGAGGCGTTCAGAGGAATACACAATATCTCTTACTCATTTTCATACTATAAAACGTATTGTTTTGGCAAGGGCCAGTACAAACTAAGGCCGGCTTAATCTTAACAAGCCAGCTTTCTTTATAGTAGAACCAGAGTACATTTTACGTACACAGTATTAGGGTTAAGGAGGAAGAAGCAAGAATTTTCATTTAATTCACTTGACATGAACAAAAGGGAGGAGAGGCGGGCAATGTGTCCATCTGTCAAGTTTAAAGACGAGGTTTGCGATGGAGAGTGAGAACGAAGACAATTAGAGGAATACTCATGCTACTTTAATTAATACACCATTTTTCTGTGCCTGAACTTAACCATTATTCAACTTATTTCAATATTTTTACACGTGTTTGTTAGTTTATGTATTTTCATTGTTCTGAATAATATGATAATATACCGCAATACCTATCCTTAATTTATTTGTTTTTGTGTGAAATAACAATAGTTTACCGGTATTACCCTCCACTTTCAGACTTACCGTCGTACTTTTTAGTTACGGAGTGAGTACAGGTTGGTACATCTAAGAACTGATATAAGAAAATTGTTCCTGAACTATCATTGTATTTTTGGTCTTTATGTATTTATAACTGGCAAAATTTGCTATTATTACAACTTAGAAACGAAATGGGAGAGAGGCAAAGTTCTGCTGAATAATCTTCAGTCCACAATGTGTACTCTTCATAAAGACACTGATTTTTCTAATTTCTCCCTTTATTTGCCACAACGGAAACTTCTGCTGTAAATTCCTCTTCTTCATACCCTCTTAATGTAGCAGACGTAAGTCCGTCTGCCTCATTATGTTTTTATAATCATTATGACCTTGGATTCCGTGTGCTTCGGGACTTCTGCGGTGACTTTTAGTACCGAGATGATTTAAAGAAAAGAGGGATGGAACACCCCTCCCCCAACCCCAACCCCGTGAAGGTTTCCAGTTCAGGTATTTACTGAGAGAGTTGAGCACAGGATAGAATTCTTATGCAGGGTGAAAACGGCTTTGTTTGAGGGTTAGCAGCGAGTCACTGCAGTAGTGATTATTCTTTATGTCACAAACATCAGTTGACGTAAAAAAATTATTTTATGAATGAGTTTGTCAAGTGTACAAATTTTAAATTCCCCGCAATATAAGCTTAGAGTAATATTGTCATATCTGCAGAAGCAAGCTCTGGATACGCATCGCGTGCCATGTCCCCTGTTTTCAAGATCATGAACTGTGTAGTTAAATCAAACTTCTCCATTTAAAGCTGAGTTGTGTTTTTTCTTTCCAAGGGGGGTTAATGAATTGCTGAGATTTAACTGTCCAGAAGGTTATTTTATAATATACATTTATGAGCATAAAACATTGTCTAGAGACCTCGAAAGTTTTCACAGTCTTCGTCTTTCCAGAATTATAATCCACAATTCTGTTTTTAGTCACGAAATGAGCTCTCAGGAAGGTAGTGAAAAATAATTTCTTATTGTATATGGGTTGAATAACGAGAGAGAGAGAGAGAGAGAGAGAGAGAGAGAGAGAGAGAGAGAGAGAACATAATACAGCAGTAACGTAACACAAGACCGACTCTTGGCTATGAAACCAAAGACTTGTGAAGCCGTGAGTGGTGGCTTCGACCTTGTGGTATTGGAATAACAAGAAGATACATTTCCGTAGCACGCGATCACTTATACAGAACCGCTTGAAATTTAATTTTTTTTTATCCTATTCTTCTTATTCTTGTCTTTAGTAAAAATTTGAAGGCGAAGAAAACTAAAATATTCGTTTTTATGTTTTCGGAGGTCATAGATTTTGTTTTTCCATGGGCTGAGCAAAAGCTTTTTTTATATGTACTATGTTATATTTGAGCAACACTTTATGGTTTCCATGGAATAAACATTATTTTGGAATATTTTACGGATAAATTGCCTTTGTTACAGGGACGATCTTTTCAATAGAGCTGCCCACAAATAAACAAAACAAAATGCTACCTGTGTGATGATGGAAGTTAACACGGCGAGCTAACAATTTAGCTAAGTGGTAAATTACTTGCTCTCCCACACTCCAAAGGGAGATATCGATTTCATGCTAAGGGGGAAAAGCGAAGCGGCTTCATTGTTTTTATTAAAAGAAAATATTAAAATATTATTCTCGCTTCGGTTTACAATTCAATCTCTTGATTCAAATTCAAATACGTTTTCCAAAATAAGGTTATATGTCGTGTAATGGTTAAGGATTTTTTTATAGAGAAATTAATAAAGTGTAGGTAATGTGGTGTATTTTAAATGTAAACTTAAAACAAGGCACTATAAGAATGAGAAACGTACGTCTTGTTACAGAGGTAGCATATCTGCATTCACTCTAGAAAAAAAAACAAAAATTGTAGCCCAACAATTCATGCCGACTCAAGACTTCCTCGTAAACATCGGAGTTACTTTACAACTTAGATGAGATATATCTCTTTATTAAAGGAATTAACACTATTCTCTTTATTAAAGGAATTCCACGAACAAATGTTTGCCTCCTTATTTATGAAAGATTAACTTATATAAGATTTATTAGGGGGTGTGGTATTGGCGACGAAAGAACAGCCATGAGAAACATTGAAAGACTGCGAAAACCTATTGCATGTGCTGCAGTAGATACATTTCATTCCACTTGTTTGGAAGAGGGGTCTTCTACCTAAATATTATTATTATTATTATTATTATTATTATTATTATTATTATTATTATTATTATTATTATTATTAATCCTTACACTCATATAAAACTAGACAAACTGACTCTTCAAGAAAGAGACTACTCTGTATTACGACATGAGCGTGATTCGGAATAATTTCGTGGGTTTCAGCTGCAAAGAAACACAGATTGCAGTTGCCTGCTTTAAATGGTGTTTATCTTGCGCAGGCACAAGAAGTATTAGTGTTATCCCAACTTTATGTCATATACCTCTAAAAGTAACGATTAAAAAAATCCATGAATATAATTTCTAAAATTTCTGCAAAAAAGAATATCATCATACACGAATGTAGTTTAATTTAACTTTGGGTTACAGATGATTTAGATAATTTTTTTTCTATTTCATTACCATCGTAAGATATCAGGTTTTGTTTAAGTTTTCTTAACTTTTGAAAGGTTGCATTAAATAACTACTGCTTGTTGGGGCTTCTTCAAGACGCCATGTTAACAGTTATTAGGGGAAAGTAAATTTCTGCTAAATTGTATATTTTCATCTTCATTAAGATATTATCCTCCAAAATATTCCATTCGCATATTGAATCAGAAGTTAACGAGGGACGTAGAATCTTCGGTTTTAAAGGCTTATTTGTTTTCATATGTGGAAAAAGAATAAACCTCTGTAGGTCTATTAGGGACATGAAGTTATTGGAAACCATGATTTCCACTTTCCTCAATAAAAAGTGGCATTATCCTACGATGCAATGTCTGACAGAGAGAGAGAGAGAGAGAGAAGAGAGAGAGAGAGAGAGAGAGAGAGAGAGAGGAGCAGGCATTTTAATAACCCCAAAATGAATCATTCTGCGATCGATGCTAAAATATTCTGGGGAAAAGCTTAAATACTTAAAGTCTGTCTGGGTAGAGGCCATAAATGCTTATAAACTTGAGTCAACCTTGAGCTATATTTTGCGAATTCATTGCCAAATGAAATTGGGCCATGTTGCTCTCTTTCATTACGATGTTATTGAGAGCCAGGAGAATACACCGGTCTGTTTTTTTTTTTTTTTTTATTATCGGTAAAATCTAAATCTTTCTCCTGTGAGAACTAGCTGTAAATATGCAATTCTGAAAATAATTTAAATATTTAGATAAAACCCGATGACGTCATACGGATCGTTATAGAATGCAGTTACGCATAAGGGTCGCGGGAGGTGGCTCTCACCTTCCACAATGCTGTCTGGTGGGTGCATAAAGCACCCGTTTGCTGTGCGCTTCTTTAAGGAATGTCTTGCCAAGTTCTTCAGTATTCTTTGAATTCGGTAAATGATTGTAAATGATTGTATTTACGGATGTTAGCTGCATGGTGGGTGATTTATCAAAACTGTTTTGCCTCGACTTTTAATGCCATCAAACCTCGTCGCTGACTTATGGTAGCCTTTCAACTCTAACTTTTCACTCTTTCCTTATTTCGCATCGCATTTTCTGTTTCCATGAAGTTCTTTTCCATTCCAAAAAATTCACTTTGCTGTTGCAGAAATTCATGCAAGAAATTATGGTCTGTGTTCACCTTCCTCGATGTATTGCAAGTTTTCACGGTCAAATCAATTTTCTCCGTTGGTAAAGACACACCAGCACTTTAGGAACGCATTATTTGTGGTAGTCACATTTCTCACGTCTGGTTCGTTCTGACCGCTTTTTTTATTTCATTTATTTTTCTGGACACGACACCATTTCGTGGTTTCATGGCGGTTCTTGGAATCTATACAATTTAGTTTTGCATTCATCCAGACTTTTTTTTGGAAAGTTAACGTCAGCTTTGTATTTTAACTTTTTAGTTTTCTTACCGTTTAAAAAAAAGCCATGTTTTAAGTAAAAAAAATAACACTAATGAAATGAGATGGCAAGTAGCCTAAAAATGCTCATTATTTAGAATTACTTATATTATATTGATTTAATGGAGTACCAGTCTCTTTTGTTTTCTTTTATTATTTCATCACCTTTTGGACTGCCCAGATTTTCAGAAACATCTTTCCACATATAACGTTTTCTGGGCACTGCAAAGTTTTCGGTCTTCTTTTTTATTGTGAGGCGATTAAAGGTTTGCTTTTCGAATTAAGCTCGATGACTTCATGAAAATAAAGCACTGACTCTTAAATGATGGCAGATTCCACAATTCTTGAAACACCGAGGCAGACAAAGAGTTACAAAACAAACCATCTAAAGTCCGTAATATTTTGACCAAAGCAAACCGGTACAGAAAACAGGCAGAGAAACACATTTACATGAATATACAAGTATACAGACTCCAGTGTTGTTCCAAGTATCCAATTTATTCGCATGTACCTACTGCTAGGCTATGTAATTTCCTGCTGCATATATTCTAACACATTTGCATTTCGGTGATAATTATAAGAAATATGTTCTTTTTGCCCTTCATAAATTGTAAAGACCTTCCTTGTGATCTCTTGTATGACACACCGGTGTTTTAGATCGCATTCCGCAGCTAAATATAACATTAGGTTTTCGAGGGATATGTCATTATGGGAGGCAGTTTCGTAAATCATTTCGCAATGTCACATATTACGCATTTTTTTGCTCGATGATGTTAGGGCGATTTTCCTTTTAAATTATATGACTTTCATAACTTTTCACTGAT
>NC_087213.1:31939818-31969818 GCF_015104395.2 Macrobrachium nipponense
CTGAAATATATCTTAGAATTTCCGCTTAGTATTTCATTGTGCAGACATACTGCATATATATATACAGATATATATATATATATGATATACATAGAATATATATATATATATAGATAGATATATATATGTTATATATATATATTTTATATATATGATATATATATACCTATAATATGTATATATATATATATATATGTATATATATATCTATATATATAGATATATCTATATATATATACTATATATATAAATAATTATATATATATATATATATATATATATATATATATATAATATACATATATATATATGAGAATGCGTTTGTGTGTGTGTGAGAATGAGTGTTTTTATTTTCTTATTCACATTTATAAAAAAGGGCTGGAAATACGAGGATTTGAAGGTATTTTGTAAAAAATAACTGTTTTTGAGAAAATATATATAATTATTAATTACTTGATAGTTCAAAAGGGTTTAATTCCTGTGTAGTCTGTGGTATCATCGAGTCTCGAAACTAAATTTTTTTGATCTCTTGGCTGCGACGCCATTTAAGAACATTACCCTTGTCAGAAATTGTTTTTTTTTTCTTTCATTTAGTGGTGCTAAGTGTATTATTTGTCTACTCTGACTTCGATGTGACCTTTAATATATTATGGTAACTTTTATCTCTGGAAGTAATGTGAGCTTGGGTGGGGGAAGGGGGGTGGGGTGGGTAAATGTTTAATTGGTTTTTATGGTTTTAATCCTCACATCAAAACAATAACTGACACCTTTGTATAAACTATTTTTTGGTACTAATTCGTAACTTGTTTCAAGCATTGATGTAAAGTAATTATCAGAACTGAATGCAGACTAACGTGAGAATACTAGTCAATTCGTTATCTGTCACGTGCTTTTCAGTTAAGCTCAACACTTCCTGTATGGAGTTCATGAAGTTAATGTCAATAAATGTCTGGTTCGCCGAGGCTTCACTCTATCGCTCATTAGTTTCATCGATAAATCAACTATATATTGAACGCTATTCTCACCTTGTACTGAGCCTGTACGGTCGTGAGAGTATTATGAAAGGTATAGATTTTCGATAAAGTTTGCAATATTTCACATTCCATTTGTGGTATTATTAATTTGATATATAATGGGGGTCTTGTTGGTCAATCCTGATTAATGATCAACGTCTACTGTATACCTTTCTGCTTAAACAAAGCTAAAGTCAGTCACCGACAAGTTTATTTACGTTGTCTCTAAGGAAACCAACACAAAATAGTAAGCGGTTGCCTGTTAGTATTATAGTTTTTCTTTTACGAAACGATTGTAGAAGTTCAGTACGCTTACATCGCCGGATTAATAGCTACTATTCATAGGTACAACACCAGTTTCAAGAATTATAGAGCTGGAATGAACTTGACCTGATTTATGAAATGATTAATTCACTAAAGGGGTAGATGCTCTAATAGTAAACTCATGTACCTGAAAAATGTTGAGATAATCTTCGCAATTGTATTAAATTTATCATTTTCTATACTAATACTACTAGATATCTTAAATTATTGTGAATGACGTATTCTCATTTTGTAAACTTATGCTTATGGCTGACAGAGAAAAAAATAAGAAAACTAGACCTTAGATAAAGGGAGACATGAACCGCTAACAAGAAAAAGGGAATTTTACAAGGTTCAGGCGACGAGGAAGTAGTAAGAAAATTCAAGAGCATAGCAATGAAAGGAAACAGTCTCTATCGGAAAACATAATATTTCCTATGGAAATATACTAAGCAAATCAGATTTGGAAGCGTGTGGTCTCAATACCTTGTTAACGAGAATTGATCTCCTACACTCAGTAAGTATACAGATAAATTAAGGTAGAAGAGAGAGAGAGAGAGAGAGAGAGAGAGAGAGAGAGTTTATAGTAAACGAGGGCTCTCCCGCATTAATTCCTCAATGGCTAATTAATTAAACATGAAAAAAAGGGAGGAAAAAGGTGCCGGAAGTTTGTAAGAATGTGAATGTTTGTTAGTGTAGCCTTATCAGTCATTAATGATACCCAGGCAACGCCGTGACCTGACCTCAATAGCGCCATGAAGTTATTGACGGTAAGCACCCCTGAATGTCTACGCTTGCTAGACCTCGTATTAATGGTAATTAAAAGGCGAGTGAGTGACTGGTTTTGTGGTCTTGACCTCAATTGTAAAAAGGCTCTGTGAACGCAGGGTAGATTTCGTTTATCGTGTTAAGTACTTTCCTTTAATCTGACCTAATTGGATGGCTCCCGAGTAGATCTCATCATTATTTATGCGTAGTTCTTTTTGTGTTGTTGGACCTGCCTGGGTAGGGCGTCAGCGTGTAGTTTTATAAAGTTTTATCTTTTTACAGTTTCAATTTTTTATCTCTTGAGCTTTTGGGATTGGCATTTTTCTCACCATTCGACGTTACAGTGACTATAATATGAAAAATCAGCGATGCATTTTCAGTTTGCATATTCAGTATAATACAAGTTTTGCTGTTTATTTCTCTGTCTGTCTGTCTGTCTGTCTGTCTGTCTCTCTCTCTCACACACACACACACACACACACACACACACACACACACACACACACACATATATATATATATATATATGATATACATATACCTAAATAATGTGTGTGTATTTATATGTATACGAGCTCATATCTAGGGAATAATGAATGAGAATGAGATGAGAAACACAGCTACATTCCTGAATACAAGTAATGATTCAAAAGTTTGGACACCTACTTTCCAGATATCTAATGCTTCTAAGCATCGACATCCCGAGGGGTCTCAATATAGTCTAAGATCTAAAGAATATTTAAGATAGTAAGACTCCGTAGGCCATATAATTACTCTAAAAAGATTTATAGCGATGAAGAATACATTATACCCATACTTGATCCAGAAAATATATGTATTGATAATAGCAACATAAATCCTCATAAACCGCCTTTCCAATCCATGTTTACTCTAAGATATGTATCGTGGCCTAGATATTGCAATGCGAGCGAGAAAGTACGTTATTCCCTCTCATGATAACGGTTAACCTATATAAACGCTGCTGTCATACTCCTGGGTGACATTTACACTTACCGGAAAAACATTCGCGTTGTATATAACGAGGTCTTGACGAATGGGTCGTAAGTGATTCTTGGATTGACGGCGAGATATTAGGAATTCAAGTAAGAAACGAATGTAATGTTTTTTTTTAAACAAATGAAAATGTTACAGTATAACAGCAATTTATTTGGTAATTGTTGTACCTTTCAAAGGCTATGACATTTTCATGAAAAAATCTAAAGTTATGTCTGTCATGTAACATGAAGATCGCATGCGATAGAGACGACAGCACTCTGGGGAAAACTGAAAATTCTATGAACTAGATTTTAAATTTTTTATGAAGTGCAGCATACGCTTCCTCTAGAATTCGTAATAAAATTCAATGTCATATATTAAGGTAAGGATAAGACAGGATGGAGTTGCCACTCTGTGGCTTTACCTTAGTCATTTAAATATATTTACATAATCGCTTCCGGTAAATAATAGATCTTTTTAAATCACTGATGTAAGATATATTACAACACATGAAAGAAATAAATGCTTTCAACTAACATAAACTATCTACTTGCCTTTTTCTTATGTATGTTAGTAGTATGTCTGTGATCGATGCGCATATATACATACAGATATTATTTTTCTTTATAAATCCATTTCTATTGAGTAAGGTCTGCTGACACGAATTCCCTTGTCTTTTGCGGGCAAAATCTTTAAACACACACACACACACACACACACACACATATATATATATATATATATATATATATATATATATATATATACTATACATACGCACACACGCACACACACGCACACACACACACATATATTATATATATATACATATATATATAATATATATATATATATATATATATATATATATATATAGGTTGAGAACTTCCATTTTATACATTCATTTTGAATGTGTAAGGTGAAGTGACACAAATTCCCTTCCATTTGACTGCCAAATTCTTTATAGTGAAGCGTAGATTTATATGTGACCTATATTTGTATGATTTATGGGATGGCGTTCCTGAATAAGCCTTGTAATATGTCAGAGGAATTCTCTATATTATAGATCGTCATTTATTGCTTTTTACTGCTGGATTCCTTACATTTGCTTAACATTACTTTTCACAATAGTTTATTTGAACTATGCTGTTTAGAGAAGACATATTTTACAGTAAAGAGGGAATGCGTTTCCTATATAAACGATTCAGGTTATTTTGGGCTTTGATACTTGTAAAAATGAGTAAGTGGAACATTACTGGTGAGTCCCGCAGACTTTCATTGAATGCTGTGTCAGGCTATTTTCAGTAGAGACAACGCGTGCTCAATGTGTTTGTAATATATCGTACTTTTTATGGTAACGTTTATCAGTTTCCTAAAACAAATAGTTTTATTTTTCAGCTGTTTCATATCAAATCTCATTAAATGAATCTTTACCAAAGACCCCCAAAAATCTGCTTGTAACGAATATTATGCTTCCATTCCAGCAAAGAAATTCATGTGTGGTGTATATGACGTGACTGACTTATATTGATATTGGACCGTCATTGTTTTTATAGCGCCTACAATAAATCGTATGGTTATTGCCTTATAATTTGCTGTTCATAATATTAGACATGAATAAGGATTCTGAATGTTTCGAATGCTGTTTGCAAGCACAATAAACGAATTATTAATCACAATGTCACAATGTCATATTAGCGTCTGATTCTAAAAGTATGACGTTGGTAACTGAATTACTTGAAAATTACTCTCAAATTAGATGCTACTGTAGGCGTTTGGATGCAATTTTTAAGGGATTCTCAACAGCTAGCTCGTTTTAATTTCCAATGAACATTAAGTACAATTCTCTTCGTCAGTACCCTTTGATAACTTCATCCATCAGTGAAGTATATGAGCAGCGTAAAAACCGTACTTGGAAGAGTGGTTCAAATAAAGAGAAGGGTTGGGGTTGTGTAGCTGACTTATGCGCATGGCAATGCTCAAAGGGAATGTGAATGATTTCTGTATCATATTCCCTTTATGTAGCTTGACGAACGTAAAGACGCATTTGTGCTTGTGTGAGCGATTTAGTGAGTGCTTGGAATGTCATGTTAATATCATTGTTCAGGCTAACGTATCCAGCCTTTCGCGATGGTCTTACCATTTATTATTATTATTATTATTATTATTATTATTATTTTATTATTATTATTATTATTATTATTTTTCACTAGTACATACATAAGAGTCCATCATGTAACTGAAATTCCTTTATATTTAAGATGAAATTTTCCTCACCAAATTGAGAAGTCCCGTTTTGGATATGTTTACTTGATCTAATTTTTCATAGCTCATTTAGCAGTGAACATAATCTTTAAATCATATACGTGTGTATGTAGGCTCGTGGATATATATGAAATGAACCTGGCACACACGCTGAATGATTACTGATTTTCAGACCAGTCATTTCCATACCATGTGAGATTGTAATAGGTTCCATCTCCTATCGTCATTATTCTTTTCTCCGTTATTATTTTTATTACTATCTCCCATTGGATTATGTTATATCTCATATTTTTCCTTCGTTGTTATTCATCCTTCATTTGGAAATATAGTCTTCTTTATCTCTGGATATTTATCATCCCTCTTATCCAACACCTATCATTACTCTGACCCCAACCATTCACTTCAATTGCTTTATGGCCGAGCGACCTTCTTACTTCCCTACGATTTATGAACTATTTCCATTGATCTTTCGATGAATATGGACAAGGCAACCCAGCCCACCCCACCCCCCGCCACACACAGAGAATAGAGAGAGAGAGAGAGAGAGAGAGAGAGAGAGAGAATTCCTTCCACATGAAATACATCTCGTTTTACGATTCACTATTTGTCTGATGACGGTAAAAGCATCCTGCTTTTTCTGTTATTAAAGAAAATGGTGCGTCCTTCCAATGTTTTTGTGTTATGTAACAGTTATCGGTTTATATCTTGCTGACAAATACGCCTTTAATCTTGATCCCAGGTGAAAAGAACGGATTTTTAGATACTTTTTGATCATTATTACATGTCTTCTATTTTTTTATCTAGGTTATGCTGCATATATATTTTCTTTTATTTTTCATTACAGCACAAGCACCACCAAATTTACATTTCCAAAATATCTCGAATAAAGACCTGTTTTATTTTTCTCTTTGAGGCGATTGTTATCATATGAATTCGATTATTAGCTACCTATTTTGAAATTGGTTAACATCGGTTACCGTTTTACTTTTTATTTTTCAAAAGCATACAGGGGTTTATTCGTTATTCAAATCTACATGTTACTATTACTATAAATTTATATTCGCCCTCAGGAAGAATGGTACAATGACCTTTCGGTTGCCCAAATAACTTTCCCAGAAGAATAAAAGCTAAAGAAAAAGCATGATAAAATTTGATGAAAATAAGTTTGTATAAATTAACGCATACCTTTCCAGTGTTATTCTGATAAAAAAATAAGTACTATATTTTTTCACAATGGATAAGCCTTTTCGTTCATACTATTGCTTCAGTGTATACCTTTTGATTTACTGTATATTCACAAACAGAAGTCCCATTTCCTTTTCCTTATTTTATCGAAACTTAATTCTTGCATTCTTTGTTTTACCTTAACTGACACTGGTACATTTATGCTTTGGGCGTGTCTTAATGTACGTGCGTGTTTTAAATTCACGTAGATATGTCCTGTATTTGATGATTGCAATTTCACAATTATTTCCCAAAGTAATTTCTTTCGAATTCCATATTTTTCTACCGTTTGAATACAAGCACTGATCATCTAAGTCTTTCCCCTACTTAGAAAGGGCATAATTTCTAGTTTTGTTAATAAATAATACAGTTTTTCATCTTTTCATTAATGAAAAGATTTAAGGTCGATATGTGACTTTTTCTTTTGCATTTGAGCATTATGCTGAACTTATTGACTAAATTCGTATTAGGAATTCCATTTATTTTCTATAAAGCCTGTTGGAAAATTCAAAGCCCTTGATGTAGAGAAGAATGGAATACCCTCGACCTTCGCTTTTACCTCAAGAAGATTAGAAATGCTATTATTTTGGATACCTTTACAAGTTGACTATTTTCGGATTTCATAATTGAAATGAGTTCACAACAATTTCATCATTATCATAATATTATGTTTTAGGAGTCAAGAAGCTGAGTTCAGTATAATTTGACTGTTTCGGTAAATGTGCTATTTTGTCGTTCTAGGACGACGTAACCATAATAATAATAATAATAATAATAATAATAATAATAATAAAATAATAATAATAATAATAATAATAATTTTTATGCGCCAACCTTCCAGCCATTTGCACGATAAAGAATGAAGCTTATGTCAGAGAACATATATTTATTCTGTTTGACGCAGTCATCTGCATGCTTGAATCACATCTCCATAACAAATTATATGACGAATTAATGACAGGAGATTGCTATGGAATTCACGTTTAGGTCACGAAATGCAGTGTAACATATTCTTTTCTCTAATTGCGTTTCATGTGCCTTTTTTTGATGTTGATAATAATAATAATAATAATAATAATAATAATAATAATAATAATAATAATAATAATAATAATAATAATAATAATAACATTATTATTATTATTATTATTATTATTATTATTATTATTATTATTATTATTATTATTATTATTATTATTGTTGTTGTTGTTGTTTTTTGTTGTTTGTTTATTATATAACTACCTGCTTTCTTATGTTTACTATTACTTCGTTCAGTATTTCTGTTGTCTCATGACGCGATATTCTTTTAGATTAATTCATTAATACAATCTGGCTGCCTCCTCTGTCAGTAAGGAGGAACGATCAGGTAAAAATTTCTTGCGTTCCTTTTCACTAAATTTGGATTAGATATCAAGGCCATTAAATGTTTGTTCTTGAGGAGAGTTTTTTTCAGGGAATGTTTTGGACAATTGCCAATTTTTGAGAAGCGTTTGCAGTTTTTTGTTACAACTATTTCACCGGTTGACGTATGGTCCTGCGATTTGAGATAGGACTCCTTAAAACTTTTATTGAAAGATATGACGATAACATAGTATGCGGTGCTAAAACAGTTGACCATAGTTAAATCTATTTTCTGACTTTCTTCTATTAAGTCTATGATCATCTTCCATAACCTTATTGCTGAGCCACTTGAGTGAACGCCACAATTTCCGCCTCAAAGTACTGGAGGTTCTTTTATCTTTTTACTGAAAAACTGAGGATTGTTTTCCTCTGACTGCTGTAGTTACTGATGCACAGAAGTTGCATGAAACTGCAGTGCTGATTCAAACAGCTATTCTGTATATCATTGCCACACTTTCCTTAGCTTTTCATATCTTTGGATTAAGCACCTTCTGCCTTTGTTACCTCCAACTGTTTCTGCTTCTTTTAATATGAAAGTTATTTAGTTTGGAATTATGCTTGTCAAGATTATGGTCTGTTTGATAATTTTCTAATTAAAAGTGCAATTATGAATAATTCTGAGCGATTTTAGCAACACGACTGATTTGAAAGAAATGACGAAATTTATATTTTACGTTTTCTAAAACGGCTAACTAGGTCCTCATCCGGTCATAGGCATGCACTGTCTTATTGGTCTTATTGTATGGTCCAAATGACCTCTAGATGAGCCGATTGAAGTTTGATTTTCTCAACGCAAGAGATTTACGTTGCAAGTTATTTTTAAGATAAAAGATCACCAAATGAGGATTGTTTCAGTGTTCATTATTGTAATCAGCTGCACGTTAGATCACAGATAAGACAAAGAAAGCGTTCGAGAAGAAGCTACCATTTAGTGGACGGTAATTTTAACAGCATTTTTCATTACATTTCACTGTCACGAATTACCCTTGTACTTTGCGTTTCCTAGATGGCTCTCTCCGGAGAAGGCGTAATATGGGGTTCCCATATAAGTGTCCTAAAAGATGACTGTGTTATATGAATTCGTGAGATCACCTAGAGTCACTGACAAAAATTTCTAATATCTGACCTCTTAGTAAAAGTACTTTAAGTGACTGGAAACTTGATCAGTTTTCTGTGTCACTCGTATCAAAATTAGCATTTCATACGATATCTATTCGGTCACAAGTTCATTTTGCTAGATTAGTTATCTGAAAACTTTATATTATCTGATCACTTGCCATAAAAGTCACTGGCAATCAAAAATGCAATTTACGTAAAAAGAAACCGACGCAATTAAGCTTTGAGCCTTTTGTAAGGAAAGGTCACACCGAGACCAGATGGACTATGAAAACTAGAAAAAGGAATGTTAAGTGTGCAGGAGATCCTAAATATATCTGAGAAGTGTCGCAATGGGACCATTAGCGTCATCGAATGATAAATGTCTCTAGGAATTCATAACATGTCATGAGATCACCCCGCCAAGGTTCTTGATTAAGTTAACTTCACGTTCAAGGTCGGTCGAGAACATATAAAGATGGGGTCCCAAAGGGTCGAGGAGTCGAGCCCGATGAAGATGAAGGAGGGTCATCATGGAAGAGGTTTATTAGATGTTGAAGGAAATGGAGGTGGATGGCAAGGTATTCGTTGGTTCTTAAGAAGAGGAGTCGTGGGTCTTCAAGGGGTAGGGTTCTCTTTTGCGGAAGTAGATGAAGAAGGTGGCTCGTGGGTCCTCAGGAAAGAGGGCAGCATTGTCTGCCTCTAAAGTAGATAAAGGGGGTTTGCGGGTTTTCAAAGAAGAAGTAGTTGTCTGCTGCCGGGTTTGGTAAAGAAAGGGTTTCATAGAAGTAAGTGAAGGAATGGGTTCTTAGGTCCTCCAGGATATAGGTGGTGTCTGGTGCCGAAGGAAATGAAGTGGGTTCGGTGTTGTTTTTAAGCCAAGGGAGATGAAGGAGGGACTCCAGGTGTTCCTTAAGGAAGGGGGCTTGTCAGGTGGAGGGGTGTATTGGGTCGATGGGCTGGGAATTCCATTCCTGTTATTATCGCGTAATGTCATCGAATGAAGGGTTTGGTCAATATGGCTTCAAGTCGAGCGTGCTGATGAATTTCTTTACGATTGTCCGGGGTGAACTGATTGTTATTTATAATGGTGTGGGATATTAACTGACAATGAAATAGAGTAGCTCTATCATGGCTAATAATATCAGCCAACCTAACGATGTGGGATGAAAACGAATTTAAAAGTATTATCACTTCTGAATAACTAGAAGATTGGCTTCTAAAATAAACAGATTACTTGACTTGCCAAATTTATAGACAAAGTTATGCCATTTATGCCCTTTTAAAATAGACATTTTTAGTTCTAGAATTCATTCTGAATGCTAAGTTTTGCTGTTGGTGGTTCTTTATTATCACAGACATAAATAGATAAAAAATGCATTTTGATCACAGTTTCATGTACGATGGTTTAGTATTTCGAGAGTTAATTACTAATATTTCTCGAGCTCTCATATTTTCATTATAATTCACCTTCATGATCACGTCAGGATTCACATATTATTAATTAATTTTATGAATGCGCCAACTTTCCAGAGAATCAATCCTCTTCAAAATAAATGTAAAACATCCGGATAAAGTTATTCTCCAACATGAATACGCATGGATTCAGATACACTTCAATTAAAGACTAGTAGTATATTTTCTTTCTGATTACGACCGTGCAGCGAAATTACGTGTTCAACAGAGATAACTAAAGATCTCCGTTTTGTGTCTCGATGTCACAGGAACTTGGGGGAGAAATGAATAACACCGGCGAAAGCGTCCAATAAATAATCATACACCTTAGACCATAGTGACACGCCGTAAAGAAAGAGCAGATCATAATGAGGTTTCCCTACCTAGTGTATAAGAAAATCTCCTTGATTAAAATGTTTCACTGGAAAAAATAAAAAGCATCTCGTGTAGCCTAATTATGGTGCACCTCAGCCTTTTATAATATGATGATGCAACTTATGGGGACTTTATTATCTCGGTAGGGGAGTCAAGGTCCACGTTATTAAGATTACTGCAGACTACGAAGGTTAAAAATGAATTTATTCATGAGAATTGCATGTGGATGACTGGCTTTATGGTAAAAAGAATAGGGGGTTGCCAAGGTGGACACATTTTAATTGTTTCTGAAAAAAATTAATGGCCCTTTAAACTTCTTCTATATAAGTAAGCGCTCATTACTGCTACCACCACTAATAATAATAATAATAATAATAATAATAATAATAATAATAATAATAATAATAATAATAATAATAATAATAATGATAATGACAATGTCAGTATACATGTAAATTTTAGTACTCTTAATAAGAACATTTGTTCAGGAAGTACACAGACATTTAAGGAAGTTTCCATATGAATGACTGAGCATTATGAACAGTAATACTAATGACAACAATCATAAAAACACCAATGGTTATGATAACAGTAATGATTGTTATAAGAAGAAAACGAAACTATTGCTAAAAAAGATGCCCAGCAAGGTTATGACCTTGTTGGCTAATAATTTTCAAAGTGAATGAGTATTATTAGTAGTGATAACTACAATGACGATGTTTAGCGGGTTTCATAACATAGATAGTATCATTTTTCCTTCAATTAAAGATAGCTGTGCAAGCTTTGATTAATTATCGTTGTAAATCTATTTATTATTATAACAAATATTTATGCTTTATTTTGTAATTTGATAAAGACTATATTACTTTTTTAAAGTCTATCTTTCACAAGCTAACAAAAATATTGTGTGTCAATTGAGATCCGTCTCTGATGTACAGATTTGTATCATGGCTCAATCCGATTCTGAATATTCAATTACTTGTTGGAGCTTTTAGCAGCCATTTGTAGTTATTGCAAGAGAGGTGGAATCCATAATATTAAAATTATGTTTGACTTTCCATTTATTAGAATGTTTTTTAGCTTTTTAGACTAATTAAAATTTGAAGTTTGACATAATTCAGTTTTTGTAAATCATGTAGGGAAAATATCACACTTATTGCTTAATATGCCTTAGTTGATAGGTTTATTTGTTAGTTTAAGATTTATTAGTTCCATATTTACAAATAATAATGGAGGCTTATGCCATTGAATAAGTTTTGTCGCATAAGATTATCGTGAACGTCAGAGGTCATGGAATTATTCAACTCATACAATAAAAGCCTCATAATTCCTATCTAAATCTGTATCGACTAGAAGCATTTTGAATGTAATGATCATCATAACTGGTTCTGTTATCAGAAGTTCCAACTGATAAGGCGACCGAATTATGGTACTCATGTCAGAGGCCTTTAAAGGTCAAATTGCTATCTTTCTTACAGTTATTGTCGTTTCTGATTGGTCATCGGTAAGATGACGTTATCATGGTGTCACAGAATTTCCGTTCCTCTTTGGCTACCGGCATGATGACGTTATGTGGTTTTAGTTTCTGACTGGTTACTAGTAAGGTGACGTCACCGAAATAATGGTGCATACTTTGTGTTTTCAATGTCAAACAGCAAGTCAATGTGCGCTTGAAATAGTTATGACTAAGCGAGGAGAAATTATGGACTGAAAAGTTTGCGCAGCTGTAGTTGTAAGTCACAACAAGGAAGTGGTAGCATTAACGCTTCTTGGAAGCCATTTTGACAGTAGGATTTTATTCGAATCGATTTTCTTTGTCATCCGTGTTATACTGTATTTTTAACTTTGGCAACTCTAATCCAGTAATATTTCGTTTCCCAACTTATATTAGTCTCCAACGATTAAGCAGATATTGTGTCTCAAAGGTTACCTTTATGAAGTAAATTAAGCTTATTAGAACGAGTTTACTTTCGAAGGACAAAATTTAATCTACTTAGGGAAACATTTATAAATCTTTGTCGAGCCAAGTTACCGTGAGTGAAATATATCTAGATAATTAACTTGACGAAGCTTATATCGTTTCGAATCAAGTTTATATTCGTGGAATCTAGATTTAGCAATTTGGCCTTAACGAAGCAAACACTTCGAATGAACAGGTACACCTGAACTAAACGTCATAATAAACTAAATGGAAGAAACTGAAAAGTTGGCTAACATGCTGGAACGTCTTGTGTTGAGGACAGCCTCATTATATTTTTTCCAGATTATTTTTATCGCCCACAATTTCGCCTTTGAGAGAGAGAGATATATATATACATATATATATATATATATATATATATATATATATATATATATATATACTCTATACTTGTTATTTACAAATAATTTGCATCGATCTATAATTATCAAACTACCTAAACCCGTAGTACTCGATGTTCCAGACACATACGTTTTCCATACATACAAACAGATATATATATATATATATATATATATATATATATATATATATATATATATATATATATATATACTATATATATGTGTGTGTAAATATATATATTTACCTCTAGCCTATTCTTGGTCCGAAGACAATGTGGGAATGGGCTTCGTTTAAACATTAATTTGGTAAAACTGGTTCGGTAACTGCCAATTTATGTGCAATATGGGCGCTATAAATATCAGAAATATAAACAAAAGACATCAATAAAAGGTATCAACTTCAATGTCCCGGTCAGGGACTTGCGGGAACCAGGGCGCGGTAGTAGACTTCATTTTTACTGATGATTTCATGACCTTGATCAAGGAGTCGCCTATATCAACGGTTCGCTATTGCGAAACGTTTCAGGAGCTCATTGGAAATGAGGTCATTTTCTCTAGCGGCGTTTCGAGCTTTAGTTTTCTTTTCAAAGTGTTTAATGAGCACCACAGAAAATAATGTACGGAAATACACGATATGCTCATACTGTATGGTAATGTATATGTGTAACATAGAAATACGTTTTTACACCTATATAACAAATATTTGTTATATCAGTACATTTTCTAAACAAGAGTGAGCATAGCTGTATTTGATCTTAAAAAATGTCAATAAGAGAACTACTTTCCTCCTATGAAAATATACTCTCACATAGGAAAACGAAGCTTTATCTGTGATAATTATGTAACAATCATGTGATATAACGTTATAGCTTAAAATGTTTTTCCATAGAGAAAATAGAAATCATAAGTTGATTATGTTTACTTACGAAGGCCCAGAGTTTTGTTTATCTAGAATTAATAAAAAAAAGCTCGCAAATATTGAAAGTCAATTAATTCTTTACGTTAACACCTTATTCCTTTTGGATTTAGCGCCCCGTGTACACTTTTAAAGAACTCTTTGAAGCAAACCAGATAACTGAAAAAGAAGTCTCTTGCATATCATTTTATGTCTCACTGAACTCTACTCAAGCATTCTCACTCCAATTATTTCAAATTCCACTTTATATTTCATGTATACATGTATCGATAAAACACTTTCAACGATGTATCTTTTTGCGCTGCGAATTGCGATCATATCATACAAAATGTATGTTAATTTGGAATGCTTACGTCAGAGGAGCATGACAGGCAGGGACTGTATTTCCTGAAGGTCAGCAAATTCTAAAGTATTCAGTATGATTAAATTTCAATATTTGAGACTCTTCTTTTCTCCTATAATCTCTGAATATGAAACGTTTTTCGGTTTTTTAAAGATCTGCCTTTGTGTTGAATCGCTTTGTTGTCTTCAGTGGTTATGAAAAAGCCGTTCTTTCCTGGTGTATATCTTTGTCAGGTGTAATGCTTTGTTTACGGTCCTTACTCCTTTCGGCATGCTGTTTTGTTATGGGCGTTGCCATCCTTGTCTAGAGTATCAGGTGTATTTTTTTGTTTATGAGCACTATCGCTATTATCTGAGAGAACCAGTATGTGGCTTTGTTTATGACCTCTAATATTCACTTCTGAACTGTGAGGTGTGTATCATTAGTTTTGCGCACTACCATCTCTGTGTGAATTCTTTGGTGTGTAGCTGTTTGTTTCTGAACTGATAAATATTCAGGTGTTCATTTGTATTCACTCCGAATTTTCGCGGTATTCTAAACTTAGATGTAAATAATTGCTGCAAAAATGTTATCATCATTTCTTTATATTAAGATGGATATGGTTAACACATTTCAAAGACAAAATGATAAAATGTTTGCTTTTTCAATCCATGTGTTAATGTATTTACTGGTCCAAGCTAATTCCAGAAAAATATAAACTCCAAAATATCATATATGACATGCAGTCAGCTCTTTAGTCTTAATTACAAGATACTGCTGTGTATAATAAGTCAACTGACATTTTGTATGACAATTCTTACATATTGTACATAGATATTCTTAAGGGTATTATAACTTATTTTGGCATTTTTTGCTAATGCCTTTTTTACCTCCTGCATCGTAGGATATTATCATAACAGTGAACACAATGTAACATTAATATAATTGTCGGGATTATTAACATGGTAATCTAAGGGAACTCTTTTAATTCTTATTTCTTTTTTGTTTTCAGAAACCCTACACGGACCTTGAGGTAGACACGAGGAACATTGTCTGTGTGACTGTGTCTGTGTTGATAGAAGACAGACAAGATCAGCCTCCCATATTCACGAAGGCACCACCGGTGACTCGGATCACAGGAGAAAATATTAAGGTACTTTTTATTGTCATAACATATCCTGGCGTGAGGTTGTATAGATTTCTTTTGTAAATATTCGTTGATAATAGTTGGCAATGATGGCAACTTGAGATTGTAAGTTTTTTAGTTTCTTGTGCAAAATAAAAGGAAAATTATATATATATATATATATATATATATATATATGTATTATAATTATATATTATATGTATGTATATGTATATGTATCTATACACACACACATGCACACACACACACACACACACACACCACACATATATATATATATATATATTATATATATATATATATATATATATATATATATATATATATATAAAAGGTACCAACTTGTATTTGCATTCTTAAAGTGCTGATGGTGTAAATAACGTGCACTTAATTTGAGGGAGCATGCTAGTTAATGGGCAAAATGATAGATGGTTGCCACTTCCACAAGAATAATAATTACTTGACACTTACAGAATATTTGTGAGTTAGCTTGAAGAAAAGGTTGTGAATTAGAATATTTCCTGGAAATCTTAGAGGAAAATGCACATTTTACAAATTGTCTTTTAATCAGTGTACAAATCGAAGATGAATAACATTTTACACAATATATCTCAACTGGGAAATGTGATTCATTAACTGTGCGTGAACTAGCTTGTATCGAACGATCATCACCATGTTGTGTTTTACACAATATTTCTGAGAAAGTTTATCTAAAATTCGTGCCGATTAATTTGATAAATTAGATTAAATAGTACGTTAACTATTTCAGTGTACAAAGTGTATGCATGTTGCCTTTCACAAGATTAAAAATAATTAATTTGCTTAGATCTTTTATATTTTCAATAGCAATGCATATTGAATTTGTGTTTTGTTATAATTACTTATTATGAATTTCAGTGCTTTTCACGAAAAGTTAAAAGTAAATGCTTATCTGTATCAAAAAGATGCTCTGTCTTATCGAAATAACAGTTGTTGTGGTTGTTGTACAACAAAAGCTGTTGTGCAGATGGTATTGGAAGAAGATGGGGTGACAGTGATGCTCTGTGAAAAATATGCTGTAACCTTGTATTTAATTTCGGTGAATATTTACCAGTTGCAATGTATTCGAATCATTAGGATTAAACAAAACGATAGTTGGAGTTTTATGGCATGTTCTTGGGTATGCAAAGTTGAGCCAGTCACCTCTGTCTTGTAAGTATTCTTGTGCTTCTTTGAGATCAAGCTCTGTCATTCTAGCATCTCTGATACTCTGTCAGACAAGCGTATTCTAGGTAGTGCGCTTCTCATTCCCCTCAGAAGTTCCGAATTAAACGTCGCTTTCACCGAGCTTTTGTCTCTAAAATCCAACTAAAACAATTTCAAGCCATTTCACAAGTACTATGATTCTCTCCTTTCCGAGACTGCTCATTTACCGTTGCCCTCCCCTTGATTAATGTTGTAATAGTGATGCATGACAACACCCCTCTTTCGAGCCCACTCGCCAACTGAAGCAGATTACCCCGTGATTAATTAAAATCTCCGACGCCAAAGTTTGGCTTTTGAAAGAAGGACCTTCACACGTTCCTTTAATGGAAGACTCCCAGTTTAATGACTGGGGTCGCCTTCCTTTGTTCTGATAATTTTCTTTCTTCATTTTTATCATCATTTGTCATCTTCGTAGGTTTTAGTTGTTTATGTATTAGAGCTGGTAATTTTTGTTTTTCTATGTACATCTTTATCTTTTAACATTTTCGTTTGATTAATAATCAAATGACTGATTAAATTACATTATGTCTGCTGTGGCAATGAAACTACTACCGTCATTCTCTCTGAATGCACCTGATTCATTACCTTTCCCTAAAGCTTAAAAGCGCATCTAAATACAGCCATGTTGTTCATACTTATCTACACATCATCTGGAAGTAAAGTGAGTCCTTTCAAGTCTACATTCGCATCGGTTGCTGATTTAACTGAAAATGGATCTACCAAAAGGAAACGGTCCAAAAAGCAAGAATAAGTAAACAAATGTAGCGCCGACATCAGAAAGCCCCTTAGCTGAATTACTACTCTGGTGTGAGAACAAAAGCGCTCATTGTGATGGAAGATGACAATTAGAAGATGGAAGGTAGTAGTTAGGTGATGAAAGATATAATTACAGGAGCGCTCCTACTACGATTTTGGATTGTGTGAAGGCCAGAACGGAAGGTTGTAATTAAATCGAGTCTTCTGATTCTTGAGAGAACTTTTTTCCTCACAGTGTGAATAAGAATGGAGAAACTGAAGGGAATTTAACATCTTATACCGGGAAGAATTTGTTTGTTTTGATCCCTTGGGCATATAGTATCACAAGGTATTTAATGTCTATGTTTTATTGAATAATTTAAACGTCTTAGGAATTAGAATGGCTATGTAATCGTTTTGGAATATAATCAGCAATGTTCCAACAACAACAACACCGCCACCAATAATAATAATAATAATAATAATAATAATAATGGCACTGATGATGATGATGGAAAGTAAATTATGTCATAATCAGCTTAGTAGAACAGAATAAGAACAGGAATCATGAACGGGATATGAGTTATAAAAGGTAGAAGGCTGGAATTTTAAGATGCTTATTGAATTAGAATTATATTTAGGATTTCATTTTTGCATGTGATGAGGTATATTTGATTAGTGAAAAAGCCTCAATGTCCCTGGCGATTCTGTTTTCGGCTAAGTAAATGAGTTGTACGATGTTTATTTAACTCATTGAATGGTATAGGCATAGTCATGTAGGATTTCATTTACTAATGAAATTATACAGAAAATGCTATCTACATGTTAATGTATAAATTAGCTTTAGAATTGCGCTACACATGAAATATAACATTGTAGCAACGAAGGTTAATGCTGCAATGAATACAGGTGATGTTTATTATTGCTTTGGATTACGCCGGCACATCATTGGGACGGGCTCTTGCTCCTAGAAGAGCCCATAATTAGAAGCGAGGATGTGGTGATAGCGGGCGCAAAAGACGAACACTCAAGGTCAACTGTAAGAGCATCATCATGCTTTTATATGCTGCCACCACATAAATACAGCCAGCATCCTCGCCGTAATTCTTTACAGCACCAACCTGTACGTTCAGTTCTTTGTTTAATTTTGTGAGTACAAAGAAAACCTACATGAGTATTTGGCTCATACCCTTTCAATAAATGAAATGAACATCGGGCAACTATTACATGATTTGCCTGTCACAGATATCAGAAACGTCAGCCTCACTGGACAGCTTTATTACAAACTAGATTCCACTAATGAAGCAATCGTCTTTAAGGAGATACATATAAAAATGGTCTCCTTCACAGTATTGTTTATTGTTTCTTTTATTTACAAATTTATTATTTTCATTGTCATATCTAGAATTCGAATGAATTCCTGGTTATTCTTACTCCCTCCTTTTACGTCTTTTTCTGCCTATAAAAATTATAATAATTATTACTATTAAGTTTGATGTAAGTAATACTAGTAGTAGATATGTATTTCTATACTTTAAAACTTTGAGCCAATTAAAGGCCCTTTTCTTTTGACAGGGAGACGAGTTAGTGAAAATTGAAGCAGAAGACGGTGATCGGGGAGATCCTCGAGAGATCAGGTATTCGATGCAAACCTCTTCGACACAGTATGCTCGATTCTTCGCCATAGAAGAGACGACAGGTAAATGAATAATACTTTGGTTGGTTTTAAATGTCATTTCTAGATAATATTATAAATACCCTCAAATCAACTATATATAATATTAATATACTATTATATCTATAAGATATATATTATTTATATATATGTATGTATGTATGTATGTGTGCATGTATGTATGATGCCGAGCGCGAATTTTATTTTCGCAAAGTATGCCTAGTGCTATTGAATAATTCAAATATTTTAAACTCGATAATGGTTAATAGTTTTTTAATAACTTGTTATCTTTGCTTCTGCAGGAGCGATTTTTCTAAGAGACACTGTCAATGCGTTGGTGGAGTCCATGCCAACACTAGAGCCCATTCTAGCAACAGTTACTGGTGTAGAACTGGGCGGGAAAAATACGCGCGCTCCAGCTGAAGAATATACCTCTTCAGTAGAGATAGCATTTGTTATAACGGATGCCGAGATGATGAATCCAAAATTCGTCTACAAACAGTAAGTTCGGTTAAATCGACAGATGCGAGTCATTTTTGTCATTTACTTTTAAAATTTTGAAAGTGACTGATATTCAAGTTTATGAGAGGACGTTTCACCATGAAACATCTCTGACTTACGAAAATAGCTTCGTGATATGTATTGGCTTAATATTCATTACCAACGAAAAATAATGTGTAAAGCGCTTGTTTGATGGAGATTGCTTTTCAGAGCAAAGATTTTCAAAAAAAGGCATCACGTTGACTTATATAAATCTTATGACAAACAGGTACGTTGGTGAGGTTTTGGAGAACAGCCCTCCGGACACCATCGTTGTTTTCCCTAATCGGTTTCTGAAAGAGGTAAGTCCCAGGGGGGAAGGGAGTCTGAGTCAAGCATCATTGGAATAGATTTTCAAATCCTTTTTTTCTTTTGAGTCAGAAGAATGATTCATCGTGCTTATATTTACGGCAATATATTACTGATTACTCTCATTTGTTTCAAGTATTTTTCTATTGGTAGCTTCATGATTTACATTTCCCTAAGGTTAATAACAGGGATTAATAACATGAGTGTTTTCTGGATATTGGCATAAAAAATGATTATTCAGTCAATGTGTTTTTTTTTACTTTTATATTGGTATAGTAGAGGAGTATCATAGTCAGAATTTTATGTGCTGCGCGCGCACGCGCGTGTGTGTGTGTGTATGTGTGTGTGTGTGGTGTATGTGTGTGTGTGTGTGTGTTGAGAGAGAGAGCACAGAAGAGAGAGAGAGAGAGAGAGAGAGAGAGAAAGGAAAGAGGAAGGGCCACCCGAGAGAGAGAGGGGGAGAGAAGAGAGATAAAGAGAGAGATCTTGTATCTTAAATTTCCCAACCATGATGGTCATGCGAATCTCCTTATTCAGGAGTCTTTCTAAAAATTATCTGAGAGGTCGACTGGAAATGGTAGTAGATCACCATATATATTAGTAAATGACATTAATTCTAACCTTGAAAGTAATTTCATAATACTGAGAAACTACTACTATACTGGGGGATCTTCATTAGATAATATATCTATAATTGATATCCAACTCCCTACAATGAATCTTCATTCACAGGGCGTAAGAGGGACATTTTCCTTAAAAATCGAAGGATCAGACGGAATCTTTACTGTCAACCCTAATGTCGTCAGGGATTCAGAGGAATTCGCCATCGTCGTTAAGAATTCCCAACTTTTGGACTACGAATCTAGAACCCGCGTGGAATTCAAGGTGAGGTTTATAGAGCTTTATTTTCATTGCTGATTTAAAGAAGAATAAAAGAAATTTAATTATGCTCTTTAGCGTGAATGAATACATTTAGTGGATATAGAATAGCAAGACGTTGAATCAAAGGTTTCTTCCTCCTCTAAATTATCTTACACAGGGGGATCGACGCGTTTACGAATTCAGTATTAATTAATACTGTAATACTTCCATATGAACTGTTTATATTTATGTGGATAAGAGCAACAATTTGTCCTCTGTATGGAATCTAATGTAATTATTGTAGGATTATCTAAATGTGTAATAAAACATAATAATGCGGTAACTATGGAAATTCCTAGGGTCCTACTCGTTCCCGTTGTCACAAGTGGGTCATTAACTTCCTGGGCAAGCTTTCACTCAATAGAAAGCCACAAGAGAAAGAGATGAATGTAATTTTCATATAAGCGCTTCTTAGAGTGTTTTTTTAATTTTCTTGTGGTCTTTTAATGTGTTCATTTTTATTTATATTTGTTTTTTTTGCGATGATAATTCTTGCAATTGCCATACTTTCGCTCAAGAACATTTTGTGGTGTTTGTGCTATAATAAACCACTGTCTAAGTTTTGTATAAAATTTGAGATGATGATTAGTCATTCAAAAGCATGTGGTTTACTTTGCAGCTGATAGCCGAACAAGTGTCAGGATCCGCGCAGTCCAAGAGCAGCACTGACGTACGTGTCAACATTATAGACGTCAACGACAACTATCCAGTATTCCTGCAAAATTTCTACCGGGCAGAAATATA
Source organism: Macrobrachium nipponense (assembly GCF_015104395.2). NCBI lineage: Eukaryota > Metazoa > Arthropoda > Malacostraca > Decapoda > Palaemonidae > Macrobrachium > Macrobrachium nipponense. The sequence goes on from NC_087213.1 coordinate 31,961,593, forward strand.
CGAGAACATCACAGCTGGAATGCCCATTGCCAGGGTAAGTACTTTAGTGACAACGTTTGTGAGAGAGGGACGAGAGAGATTAAGGAAGGGGGAGAGGCAAGAGACCGGGAGAGAGAGAGAGAGAGAGATGGGTAAGAGCGATTTTGTGAGACTTCCCAACGAGGGGAATGAATAAAGTTAAGCAGCATAGAACAGTGGAGGTCAGGCTGTATTTACTCTTGGCTTTATAAATAAAGCCATAAAGTTAAGCTGATTCTGGGAAGAAAATCGGAGTGATAAATGTTATTGGATTTGGGAGCCATCATCATTGTTGTTTTTTATTTAAGTTAGACATCCTTTTGGAAGCATAACTACGAATTGATGATTACAATAAGAATTGTCCTTTGGATCACTGCAATAGTCACGCAGTTGTTGGTGACGTAAAGTACCTTGGCAATCAAATATATAGTTTTCTTTATTAGAGCCAATGTTAATTAATCTAGTTTCATGGAACGAGATACTGTGCCGGCGCAAGAGTAGCTGAAAATACACTCAACATGCTTATGAGAGATTTGGAGAAGAAAACTGGAAAGTAAAATATTTTACTGACTCGCACATCTTATATGACAGATTCAGGCCAGTGACCTGGACAAAGGCGACTTTGGAGCCATTCGGTACACTCGATTAGAAGGAAAACTGGTGGAGAGGTTATCACTGGACCCTGTAAGCGGCTTGATTACTTGCGCCACCAACACCCACGAGTTCGACAGAGAGCTAATTCCAGGTTAGCTGATGATTTTCAAGTTCTGAAAATTTGTCATTATTCCGTCCTTTCTGTCCTCATACTTTTATATCTGACATTCTTGAGGATTTTACACTCTTTATTATTCACGGCAGAATGGCATGGGATATATACTGGCAATTCATAATGTGTCAGAATTCTCAGCCAACAGGATTGAAATAAAAAGCTGCATTTGAGACCAAGCAGTTTTGATATGCCTAAAACCGTCAAGATTTTTCAATTCTTATTTTTCTTATGAGAAAGAGGAGAAAAGGCCAATAATGTTAATTTTACCGGTATTTCAATGAACTTGTCTGGACGATTACAGAAAAAAAAAAAAATTTCACAGAGCTGCAGTTATCGGCGGTGGCCTGTGACGACAACGGATTCGGTAACTGCGCTTTCACGAGCGTGTCAGTTATCATCCGTGATATCAACGACGAGGCACCAATCTTTAAGGAGCAGGTGTATAAAGGACAGATGACACCAGACCAGACAGCGCTAAAGGCACCGCTGAGAATTGAAGTAGGTTGAGAATGTATTAGTTTGTTTTTCATTACTTTGCTGCAAGTCATGATTAAATTTGTGGAACTAATGAACTTTTTCAGTAACAAATGTGACGACCAAGTGCACACACATGCATTCTTTACACATGCAAACACACACACACACGCCCACACAAACACACTCACAGACATATACGTATATATATAATACATGGATCTGACTAACCTCACTAGAGGTGGCTCCAGAGAAAGGCAACATTTCAGTCACTGATACATTTAAAATTTAATTCTGAACAAGTAATGAACCCCCTGTACCAGTGACCACCCTTCTGCCCCCATAATTACTGTGCCATTCAGCCTTAAAGTGTACATTCTATCGCTTCCTAGATATAGTAGTAACCTACTTTTACAATATGTCTTTAGCCAGATCTATCCAACACTGAGTCTTTCTCTCCGACTTGTTCGTAACATTTCTAAATCATAAACTTATTTAATTAACTGAACATCGTTAAACCTGAGAAAAACATCGCACATCCCTCTGATCGTTGCTTTAAGTCGACGCTAATTTTTTTACGGTTTCCACCTACTCAACCTCCAAATATTTTACTTTATTAATCCTTCTTACGCCAAGCACTACGAAGACAATATACCTCAACAGCTTCAACCACTTTTTTTATATTCGCATTGAACATCCTCACTTGAGGAAAGTTGACTCAACAATTTCTTCATACGTGTCCACACTGTCTTCCAGAGGCAATCCAAGTTTCTTCCCAGTCTTTATATAACCCATTTTTATCTCTCTCTCTCTCTCTCTCTCTCTCTCTCTCTCTCTCTCTCTCTCTCTCTCTCTCTATCTCTCTCTCTATCTATATATATCTATATATATATATATATATATATATATATATATATATACCAATACATAGGCAGACACCCACACGAAAGCCACGAAACCTCCTGTCCAGTGTTTAAATATAGGTATCATAAGCAAACCCTTCCTAAACAGGCTATCGACAGAGATGCTGAGGAACCAAACAACCAGGTTGTCTACACTCTGGATCCTGGAATTTACAGCAAAAACTTTAGAGTAGACCGGAATTCTGGTGAAGTATTCGTCACTGAACCTCTGTCATCGAATCCACTGGTGAGTATTATTATTATTCATTCAAAATATCCTAAATATCTGATGTCTAGTATTTTAGAAGTCACTGAGTCACTTGCTGATTTGTGGCGTCATTGTCAAAAAAGGAGATTTGTAAAATGAAGTAAATTATGATTATTCTTGCTGTCACTACGCATATAAAAATACCTTCCATATTATTGATCGGGCATATATGAGTCTGCAACAGATCCGCATTTACAAATGCATATGGAACATAACCATTGATAAGAACTCATTAGGAGCATTGCCATAAATATGCACACCTATTTGCATATGAAGACAGGACGTAGTTATGCAGATTTGTATATATATATATATATATATATATATATATATATATATATATATATATATATATATATATATATATATATATATGTATATATGTATATATATATGAACACGTATGTATACATATAATACGTATATGCATATAATACATAAACGCATATATGTATGTACATATATAATGATTAATGTATTTTTATATAAATGTATATGTAAATAAACGTAATAACTAAGCGTGAGTCTACTGCATATTTCATGTAAGGTTGATTTTTCCACCCTTTTTTATATCTTTCTAGTTTGAAAAGATTCTACTCCCGAAAATGTTCCTTTTGCACACGTACTTAGTCTTTGAATTATCATAAAAGGAATATCCCCTCTATCTTTGTCAATCTATCTATCTAAAATGACTAAGTTTTTTTTATCTGCAATTCCATAGATTGGAGCTCTCAGCACAAGGAAGGAAAGAGCTTTCGGGGATGAGCAAGGATCAGTTATCAACCTACAAGTAACAGCAACTGATCAAGGTAAAGAATGGTTATGTATGTTTATCTATCTATCTATCTATCTATCTATCTATCTATCTATCTATCTATATATCTATATATATATATATATATATATATATATATATATATATATACATATGTAGAGAGAGAGAGAGAGAGAGAGAGAGAGAGAGAATATATAATTTCAAAAGATGTTTTAATATGTTTTAATTTCAGCAAACAAGTTAATTATATTGAAAGCTGGTTGCTTGGTTTAAAAGCTGTAGGCCCTATACTCTCAAGTGTCCCAGAGCGGTCATTTGCAGAAGGGAAGATGAAATCTTGTGTGTAACTCTGAACGCCGATTATATCGAGCCAAAGTGAAATTAGTAGTGAATTAAGGATGCAAGTTTCCGTAGATTTTAATAATTCCCGAAGAATTCATAGTAAATTTGTAATTGCTGAATAAAAGTTGTTAAGAAGAAAATTTTGCCAGATTTAAGTTTTATTATATAGACAAAATTCGATTTCAGAATGGAAGTTGGTTGTGATTTCATCACAGTATATAATGTAAGATAGATGTAAATATGGAAATTAGGTGTGTTTTATTTTCAGTATAGCTATTAAGATCGATGTTTGTGAAAGCATGATTATTAAGAAAGCTTTTAATCATAGAGTAGAAGATAATAAAGGTTTTCATTTCAATTTTGAATTAAGTGATATATATATATATATATATATATATATTATATATATATATATATATATATATAAATAACTCGTTAATGGATTGTAAGGACGTAGTGAAATTTCCAAAATCTTCCTTAATTAAAGATTCCTAGATTTTCATTGATTTCCATACTGTGATGTTATTTGCGTTACGGAACGAAGCTTTCTAATATACCTCTATGTGGTCAGCTCAGTTATCTTACAATTCTAGTGAGTAAGAATAGTACCCAGTAATTTATATTTTGCTTTAATGTTATTGAAAAACTATAATAGATTAACATCAACCGTGCATGTGCTGTCTAGGCCAGTCCCTTACGACGCTCCTGATTGACTATTGATAAGCCAATCACAAGGTTGGAAACTCTCTGTCTCTTTCGAGAGTTCACATAGGTAGGATGTATGTTCCGCCTCTCCTGGGGGATACTTTTGAAAGACGTATCCCTAGGAAAGGTGGAACATAGATACTACTTACGTGAACTCTCGAGAGAGACTGAGAGTTTTCAGCTCTTTAATTGGCTTATCAACAGCCAATCAGGAGCGTCGTAAGGGACTGGCCTAGACATCGGATGCATGGTTGATGTGAATCTACCATAGTAATATTTCCAGACATTGTATGCTACGTTGATAAAATAGATATTTATCACTCGTTTACTTACAATTAGACGAAATGAAATAGTTAAAAAGCATTGGTGGCGAAATGCGTAAACTTTTTTATCTGTTGAAAACGGGTAATATGAGAAAGCATTTCAGTTTGGTTGAATGAAACGGAAGGTATATATTCACTTTTTACTTTAGCAAAATGCAGGAATCTAAAGATTTGACGTAGAGAATTTGAAAGAAAGCTAATACTTCTTCTCTGCTTTATGAAAAGGGTAACATTTGGCAACATTTGAAAGCATTGACGACAAAAAGAGGAATAGTTTTCTTCTCTAATTTCTGACAGCACATTACTTTTGAAATCTGAGGTGCTATTATATTAAAAATGAAGAAATATTTTCATGTCAATCATGGTGATGCATGTGCGATCTGTAGCAAACCAGTATTGTTCGTTCGTTTTACTTGTAAAAACATGATGATTGCATCATGTTAGAAGCTTCTAGAAGTTTTGCTTATGATACCTTTCATTTCATACTCGGGGAAACAAATGCATTATTATTTTCCCACACATTACTATTTAGTGCATGAAAAACGGCAAGATTTTGAAACGTATCAGCTGATCAGAAAATTAACGAAGTGTAATTTCCCTATTATACTGCTAATAAAGTACTATATGCTGTGGGTAAACTAGTAGAATTTTCTTCTCTTTTAGGTACTCCACAGCTCAGCAGATCGGTTCCTGTCCAGATCTACACACAGGAATACGTGGAACGACTTGTGACCTTCATTTATCCTAAACCTAAATTTGAAGTGGAGCAGGAGAAGGTATCTAGTTTCATTTTTCTCTTTTCTGTTTTGTATATTTCATCTCTTCATTATTTTTACAATTTTAAGTAAACTTTGTGAGGGTTATCTTTTTTTTGACACTACTAATATTTTCTTATTTTATGAGCAGTTAGTTTGCCTGTCTAGTTACACGAGAATTGTATGGACATTCATGAACATCAGAATCTCCTATTTATTGATATAAATATAAAAAAAATTGCACTAAATTTACACGATTTGTGCTTGAAATATTAAACTATTGGTCTGTAAGATATGCGTAAATGGTATGTCAAAATTCTATCATTTTTCTGAGTAATCAAGAATCAAATATTCGCGCATGCGCATGGCATTGAAATGTAATAAGAAATGAATAATGAGATTAGACATCAGATTTCAGACCAAAACAGTATATTGTTTCCAGGATATTATCTGCGTCAAAAGAAAGAAAAAAAAAATCTCGAAGTCTTTTTGTTACTAAAAGTATATCTTCTGAGTTAATCATGAGCTTATTTTAAACAATTATGATCAGTCTTTAACGTAACCTTGCATCACATATTCTCAAACAATAAAAACTTAGAAGGTTTATTTCATTGTGAATTTACGAAAATGTACCCTGACTAAAAAGCTGCGTTACTCTGGAATTTTCATACACACTGAACAAAATTGTATTATTTATGTAAATGATATTACCCATAAAAACATTTATAGGCGTTTGATCGTATGAAGACAAATGCGAACCTCCAGGAACGGCGAGGAATAAACTTGAATGATACAAAACAAGAAAATCGTTTCTTGTTCATTATATACATGAAATTATCCTCTCTCTCTCTCTCTCTCCCCTCCCTCTCTCTCTCTCTCTCCTCTCTCTCTCTCTCTCTCTCTCTCTCTCTTTGTCGCGCGCCCGCGCACATACACACAGTGAACGAAACCTGAACGTTTCTTTAATTTCAAGATAATAACCATAGAATTGCAGGCAAAATTTTAGCTCTTATTAATTAATTCGGAAGACAGTTATTACGTAGAAATGATTTCCTTTGTCATCTTGTGTCCGCTGCTAATTCAGCATCTGTTATTGTTTATGAACAAAGGAGTTACAGGAATAAGGGACCCCACACTAAAGATAAAGCTGTTTCAATACATGTGATATCTTGAATTTTTATTTTAGCTTTGTTTTCTCCAAATATATTCCAAATTGGTACAGTTTTGATAACTATTTTTTCATCTTCGCTTTGTAATTGTTGTTTTCCTTGTGAACATTCTTTTCTAGTTCTCATGTTCTCCCACTATTGCTTTATTGTGATATCATCCAGATATATTCCTATGTCGGGTATTTTTTTTATGTGTTATTGACACTCCTGTTCGAAAATGACTATTCATTTATCGTCTTCATGATCCTTTGACCTTTTTAGTAACCATCCAAGGTTACTACCAAGTGAGAGCTTTTCTTTTTGACTGTTGTTTTCCTATTGGATATCCTTACCGATCCTCAAATTCTTCTGCCCTTTTTGCAGCGTGAGATCGAGGCAATGCTGGACGCTCTGACGGGCGGCAACACCAAGATCCTGAACGTGGAGCGCTTCAGTAGCCAAGATGACACAAGGTCGAACGGCTTGACCAAGGAACTGTAAGATAGTGGAGGCCATTCGGTGTGAACATGACTATTTAATGTCTTAACCCCACCCTCCCCTGCCCCAGGCCCTTCCCATTCCCTGTGTGATGTTGTTGCAAATTTGTTTCACTGCTGAATTGCTGTTGTTCTTCAATGTTGCTCATTCGAAGCTGTACATGTTTGCTTAACAAAACTAAACTTTTTGCATTTTCACTGTTGATTGCATTCGATGTATTATATGGCGTAAAGATGAATGTCTAAATAGGTAAGAGATGTAAATGCTACTTGTAAGTGGAAGGATATTTAAGTATAAATAGATAAAATTCAATAAAAATGCTATAAAGGAATGCATATAATCTTTATAGATACGGTAGGTAACTGTGAACCTAAACTATCCAAATCTAAACTACAGGAGTTCCCCAGCTATCTTCATATAAATGGTTTTCAATATTTCGGAGGAATATGGGAATGTTTATCACTCATTTCAAGAGACAATGGGGATAATTTCAGAGATATATTTACAAAGGTTTTTATACTGATGATGAAAACATCAATATAAACCGTGTCTTCAGATATTTGATGTCTCTCTTTCTTTATTATTCAAATCCATGGATAAAATAGACTAATATTTTTCGCTAGAAGATATGATATTGAAAGCAAACTGCGTTACTTGGTGTTATCACTATCACTTTTGTGTACATTATGCAAATAAATGTGTGTGTGTTCACTTTTCTCACCGGCAAGCCTTAATTGCCAGAGTGACATTTAGCACATCTTTCAGAAAGTAAAAATCACAAAAAGGTACCGAAAGCAGCCAGCTACAATTGACTGAACTTCATGATTACCATAAAGTTACCCTACTATTTTTCATTAGCTGCATTACAAAACACTTTTGTCAGCAGGCATTCCGTGATCACTATTTCCTACAATAACTGGTTTATAATTGTTTTTATATAAATCCATAACTTGATGTTTGTTGCTATTCTCCACTACAGCTAAAATGATGTTACGAGAGTGGAAATAAAGTGTAAAGTTGCAGGTCACACACCAACACCATCACCAACACCTGAAGTCACGTGATGTCATTTTCGCACTGACTCCACTGTCTTAAACACTAAAGTTGTATCACTTTGACAAATGATTTGCCTGGTCGATGTAAAGACAAATTTATTTGTGCTTAAGACGATATTTCTTGTAGTGTTACTTTTATTAAATTCAAATAATAAATATTAGGAAAAAAGGAGTTTCAAGAATATCAAAACAAG
>NC_087213.1:31974818-32029818 GCF_015104395.2 Macrobrachium nipponense
TGCCATGTATGCCCGCCAGGGAAACGTGGAGGTCCTCCGACTACGCGCCAGCCCGCACGGCGCCGTGCTCCGCGATGACGGGGCGACGGGCCGTCAGATTCGCCAAATGAGGCGGGCTGGCGGGGAGTCGGAGGAGACAGTCTTATTTCCGGAGGAAATGCAGCACCACAGGCGAACACTGCTGCACGAGGACGCGGGGGGTGGGGGAATCAGCTCAAGACACGTGGAGGGACAGTCGGTGGGCGTAACGCCACGCGTGGGCTTGGACGGAATGCTGGAGGATGGTCGAGGGTACGTACCAACATCCATGAGATATCTACCAACCGAGAACCCTCACCAGTACGACGTACAAATCCAAACAGACAACGGAATAAGGTCAGAAGCAGGCTACGAACACGCGGTTCCACGACTACGAATAAGAACACCAATAGAGGAGGAAACAACAAGCCTGTTAGAGGCAGAAGGGCAGTCAACAAGAAGAGAGAAAATGAGGAGGAGGAGGAACAGCACTCAGACGATAGTGGAGCCTCAGGTACACGACGACAATACAAGCCGACGTTCAGTGAGGATTACGCAACCGCCCAATACCCTGTACCAGCATACCAAGAGCTCGATTCTACGTTTCGAAACCAACAAGGCCAAAATGGACGAAGATTCGAAGAAAGAATCAACTTCCCGCCGCAACAGCATCAGTGGGACAGATGGTCGGCGCAGCTCCAGCGTGGACAGCCGCAACGTGGACGGGAGACGTTCGGTCAACCAGGCCAATCTAGATGGCCGGCGGTCCAGCAGTCAAACAGCCTTGGAAGTACCGCGTGGGGCGAACTCAGAGAGACGGGGCTCACTGCCTGGAATGGAAGCAACAGGCTTGGAGCGCGAGGCGGCGAAACGGTTGGTCAACCGGCGAGGATCTCTTGGCCAGCAAGACCGACAAGACGCGTCTCTCCAAGTGACAGATGGTAGAGAAGATGATGAAGATTCTTCCAATGAACAGGATAACAACAGCGAAAGAAGAAAGAAAAAGCAAACGAATCCTCGATATATGGAATGGAATGAGAAAAACAAAGGGAAAGGCCAAGAACCTCAAGATGGGAAGAAATCTAAGAAAGAGCCAGGTAAGGAAGTTCGTGAATCTGGAGAAGGCTCAGAGGGTGTACAGGAAAATTCCCAGGAGCAACCTAGAGTTCCTAGGGTTGATGGTACATCCTCCAATCTTCCTGACGACTTGAAAGCACAGGAAGGGGACGAAGAGTTGCGGAACATCATGGAAAATGAGGCCAATTTAGGAATGAACCAAGATTCACTTTTATTTGAAAACGATGCTGAAATGGAAGCAGCGATAAAGGCAGGGAGAAGAAGAAAAAGAAATCATTTATTAGAAAAGAAAAGTATATTTACCATCGCTTATGATGATATGCAGACTGAACAGCTTAGACCAGAGTCAGCTGCTGCCGAACCATAGAATTTGTAAATTTTCTAGTCTTGTAATTGATAAGTGGTAATCGTTCTTTTTTAATTCAATCATCATTGTTCCAGAAACCTATACACTATGACTAAACGATTATTTAAGAAAAATCAGCAGACCGCCATGAAGAAGAAAAAGTTAATGTAACTTCCTTTTCTTCATGTTGGGCTGATAAAAAGTTGTAAGTCGTACAGTATATTATTGGAGGCAATATTTCGTTTGGTGATAATAAAATTGTGATCTAAGCTAAAAATGGTCGATTATTTATAATGTGTAAATTTAACACAGTTACCCTTTTTGTTTCCTCTTTTCTCATGAAACTTTCACAGCCCAAGATGGTGACTTAGCACTGTTTGGGATAGATAGTTCATTAACTGATATATAACATCACTGCATTCTATACATAATGTAGCTTTATCCTTAATGATGAAATAATCAATACATTTTGGATAATGGTGTATTATAAATAATTACTAGAATTTGAGTAATCATACCAATAGCCGTATTACCATTCCAGTTCAGAATTAAACAACATCCTTACATATTACAACATTTTGGTCGCCCATTATTTTTGTTACTTTACATCATCCATTGAACTACAATTTCAACTGTAGAACTGATTGGCTATAATATTAGGAAGATGATCTCCAGGAGAGACAAGATTCAATCATTTAATTATTCAAAAGGAAAGGTTTCCTTTATGGAATATATTTGCATTATGGTAACATATTTACATTCCATTTTCATATAAAAGATTACACTTACATAATTAAGCGTTTTTCCCTCAAGGGAGAGGCACTTCTTCTAGCATATGTTAGCTATTAAGGGAAATACTATTTTGATATTGGTGAAAAAAGATTTTTGTAGTCATTGCATGCATTTCGCTCAACGTCCGTCCATTATGTAGTGTTGCATACATTTCAACTAAGTAATTTAAATTTAAACTTACAGCAAGTTCGTTTAAATATCATTACCTTTGTAAGCTATGCGCTACATAGTTTATTTCATTTGACTTATGTTATCTTTTCAATTGGTATATTTCAATAATTATGATTTCGAAACCTGTTATAATTCTTGTTCTGTTTTTTAACTGTATTTAATTTGGCAACCTTTGGATTCCATGATTTATGAAATGTCTGAATTTTCAATATTTCATTGGAACAGGGTAAAATTTCAAATTTCGCTGTCTCAGTTTTATTTATATTCTGTAATGACTTTCTGTAACCTTTTGTAGGTTTTATGTATTATACCTTTTAGAAAAGCTTCGAACATTTTGGTTAATTTCGTTTAAATATTATTGCATTATGCTCTATGACTACCAAAATATTTCAGTATTTTCAGGTACAAATTGTTAATGATCCGTAGGTAATACTTTAGCAAGTAAGGTACTAGTGATGTTTGTTTATCGGAACAGAGAAATAGAGGACAGTTTTCTTTCTTGTGTACCGTAGAGAATGAGGTACTTTTGAATTGCGAAGCCAAAGTGTTTTTTTGGCAATATAGGTATTAAATACCTTCCTTCATTGAATGTAATTTTTTTTTCATTCTAAGAGCGTCAAGTTCGTTTGAATTTACAATTAAAAAATGATGACAAACTGCAACGTCTGATGTGCAACTTTCCCTAAAAGCTGTAAGTTGCATTTTACGAGAATTACCGAATAATAATATAATTGAAGGATATAATATTGTCAATATTTGATAACTGTATTTAATACGAACAGCATCCGATAACCTCGAGATATTAACATTTAAAAAGGATTCCATTTTTTCCATTACCACTCGCTAATTAAATACGATTTTATAGCACTTATGAACTAAAATGCTTATCGATACTGGTCTCTATTTCGAGCTGTTTTCACGAACAGACATTTTGTCCTTAATAGGCTAGAATCCAGTAAAGAGAACACTGTGATCAACTACCGATTTTGTGTTTCATAATATAACGTAACATAACTTTGGTGTGTTATTGGTTTCCTTAAGATTGTGATGAAAATATAAATACAAGCGGAAGTCACTGAAGTCTTACGTGTAAGTTCGGGGATAAAACCGAAGTCGTGTGCAGGTTCTTCCAAAATGATGTAGAATCACTACTTGCAATGTGTTATCAGACAATTCAAGACTTGAACAATATAACATTATTTTGTTCATGAATTTACCCATGATTGTTAGCGAAATAAATGCTGTAAGTTTATTTACCTGAAGGCTTTCCAAAAGAAACAAGGGCGGCGACCTCTTCACAGTTACTACTGCGTAGTATGCGGAGAAGAGTTAAAATCCTTGAAAATTCCGTCATTTGCGTCGTTTGAAGTAACGTATCTTTTCATGAATGCATCGACAGACTAAAGCCTTTATGTCCATAATGCTTGATTAAGAAAAAAGAAAAAAAGTAATAAACGTTCGGCACTATAAACTTTGGTGCAATCGAGTTTTCTGTACAGCGTATAATGCTATATGAAACTCACCGCCACGGCCCATGAAACTCTCAGCCGTGGCCCATGATATTTTCAGCCACGGCCTATGTTGTTGGCACCTAAGTGGTGCCAGACGCAAGATCATGGCTAACTTAAAACCTTAAATAGAATTAAAACTACCGAGGCTAAAGGGTTGCAATTTGGTATGGATAATCTACATTCCAATTTTTAGCCCTGTAGCCTCAGCAGGTTTCAAGATCTGAGGGTAGACGGAAAAGGTGCGAACGGACAGACAAATGGCCATCTCCATAGTTTTCTTTTGCAGAAAACTAAAAATGCAGTCCAATGCATTGCCTGGTACGTGATACAGGGTAAACAGATGCACACTTTAAGTTCAACTAATTCCATAGATCATAAAAACTGAATGTCTATTACCGATATGCCTTGATTGGCCTTGATAACGATAATTTGTTAAAGGAAATGCATTTAAAGGACACGTAGACACGTAATGTTCATTGCGAAACTTAAGATAGTGCTTTTGGGACGTGTTTTCAGAAATGAAAATTAATTACGGTATAAAATTCTTTGCAAAATCGGACTTAAATTTCAAAAGGCTTGTAAGTGAATGTATTTGTTATAAAGATGTTTGTGCTTTCTCTTTCTTTTGGAAAATTAAGTTTTGAGTTCCAGTACAGCTGCTATTATCTGTTGAACCTGAAAACTTGCATTTCTGGAGAAGATGAGGACAGAAACTGCTGTTCGTATTAGAACCAGGTTTCTATAACTTCTGCAGAGTAACTTTGGGAAGCAACTAAAGTTGAATAAAGTTGCAGAGAACGAGGAAGAATATGATAATAAGTAATGTCTTTAAAATGTAGCAAAGAAAAGAACAGTGGTTAGTAAAAGAGAGAACAAGGGGAAATTACGAATGTCTGCGGGCTAAACCTTCATTCAATCTTTGATCACGGGTAAGACAAGTGATCTTGAGACTTTAAATTGGTCTTCAAAAACCATTAAAATATCAAGAAAGTTACCAGGCAAAAGACATAATTGAAAACAGAGGGGAGGAGGTGAATTTACTTAAGATGTCAAAGCTGAAAGTCGCAGCAGTTGGGTAACGAGTGGCTGGCTAGTTGTCCTGAAACAGCGAAAAGCTGTTGACTGCATCGCAGTCGAGTTGGTGGGTGATAGAGGTGCAGAGGTAAAATAGGGGAGGCCGAACGGGAGATCGAGTGACAGTCTGCCATAGCAGCATCAGAACCATAAAGAACTCGCTCATCCAGTACTCTGCTTCACAGAATTGTGATTGATCACAATGAAGTCCTTTGGTTATATCAACCTTAAAAGATGATCGAAGGTTTGCCATCTTTCTTGACTTAAGGCGTAACTGTTTGCCGCCGGCTCAAGTCCATACAGTTGTTAGCTTTTGATTAGACACAATTATACACCTCTGCATGCAGTGGGCCAAGAGGTGGACAAAAACCAAAAAACTGATTGTTTAGTTTCATAGAAATTATATTAATAACGTAAACTAGAATAATTTTAAAAAAGGGAACAGTATATTATGTTATTATTTAAGGAGTATGGGTTAGACTGGCGCTATGGTTTTTAGACGCAATCAGCTAAGTACATTCTCTCCCAGTATGCTAGTGAATAGTCTACATCAGAATTGTGTGCATGTAGCATCTGTGATATTAGGTCTGTATTTCATTAGTTTATAAGAGTTTCATCAAGTTTACTACGTGTTATTTCTGTGACTAAACATTTTGAATACTGTGTATAACATGAAATTAATCCATGTTATATTGATATATACAAAAGTATTTCAAATATTTTTTATTTAACAAAAACAAGAATGCGGCAATTTTTTAGCTTGCATTTACTTCGTATTTCTTATGGATTTTATTATAATAGAACTTGTGTAGAAAGTGAAAATAATTGTTTTTGCACCAATTTGCACTCCGAGCTTTTGTGGGCAATAATAACCGAAGCATTAACTCCCCTATCATGACGCCATTCAACCGGCGAGTCTGAATAACCAAATGGCATAAGGTGACTAGAGTTGCCAACGAGTACTTCATCATCTTAATACTACTTGGTGTTTTCAAAGGGTTTGTGGCAAATCCCAGCCTAAAAAGTTGGAGGGGGTTGGGTTGCTATAAGTTTTGAATTTTAAGGTTGTTCAAAGGATTTGCTTGGTTTAGGGCAGGAAAGTATCTAGAACCTGTAAATTAGGAAAGACATGGAGTCATTGCATAAGGAATTCTTTACTGCCTATACTACAATTACTAATTTCCAATAGCCCTTAAAAGCACTTAAAAGCCTACCCTGTTGTTTTGAGATCGATCACAGCTGGTTCCGCTGAAGAGTTAGTTAGAGAAGTGTTTTTCTGGTGCTGGAAATTCACTTCTTGTTACTCATCCAAAAATGAAATTCTCGAATGAAACAAACAATGAGACTATAAGAATGCTCGGTCCCTATGTTTGAAAGTGATTTTAGATCAGTATTTATATAAGAGGGGATGAAGCACTTCATTCCCTTTCAGTTAGTCGTACGAGTGATATTATCTTTAAGAATGTTTTATTTTCTATTACATTGTAGGCTAATCTTGTTTAACTTTTTTTTTCAGATTAAGAATCTAAGATATCCCAAAATGGGTTCAGCAGTGATCAATACTTACTTTGACCTTTTTGAAGAACTTCATAGAGGTATCAAAAGTCAAAAGATAAAAAATGTTAATAACCAAGATGACAAAACACTATTGAAAGACTGTTTTCAGTGAAACAAATGACAGTGGAATTTCGGAGTCAATATCTGTTAATTTTCTCAACTACTTTAAACCTAAATGGGTAACTGTACAAAGGAGCAAGATTAAATTTACAAAGAAATACGCTGATTGGTTGAATAACATCGCATATGAGCGGAAAGAAAGTGCCCGTGCAGGACCTGTTCGTCCTAATAAGACCTTTGAGATTTCCAGTGAAAAAGCAAAGAAGCGTAAACCAGAGCAGCTACTTCTTACTTCATCGGCAAGAATGTTTTATGCTACATCTAAGATTTTAAAAACAATAGGGTAAAAAAATGTAGCTGAACAGCTTTCAAATATATCATTGAAAACAACTTTTGGTAACAAAAATGAATACTCTCCCGAAGAAGCATTGGCTCAGGTAATATCTGATTGTTCACTAAGCAAGAGATGTTATCAACTCCTAAGGTCTGGAGCTATGGAAAAAAATAGTAAATTTTATCCAGCCTATCATTTAATCCGGGAAGCGAAAGAAGCGTGCTTGCCAACACCTGCTTCTGAATGGAGAATTTCTGATTATAATGCAGAAATAGATTTCCAGGCTTTGATTGATCACACAGTTAAAAGAATTATGAAAATCGCCGATTTTGAGAAGCTTGAAAACTTAGCAGTAGCTATGTTACACCTGGACTGCAAAGTTGGATTTGATGGAACATCCGGACAAAGTATTTACAAACAAAGCCTCTCGGCTAATGTTGAAAGAAATCTTGCGGCAGAAAATAGTCTATTTATAACAAGTATGGTACCTCTTGAGCTAACTGTAACTTGACTGAATCTTGAAAACAAGGTTGCCATCTGGAAAAACACAAAACCATCATCACCACTCCTCTGTTTACTAATTAGATTCAAGTTTTCGAAAGAAACTAGGCAAGTGTTAGTTGATGAAGAACAGTTTATACAGAAATGTATTTCAAACTTACGACCTACTGAAATATCCGATGATTTATTATGCACCACAACGTAAGTTTAACCATGATTGATGGAAAAGTGGCAACAGCACTATCAACAGTTACAGATTCGATGCAGTGTTGTTCTGTATGTGAAGCCTCACCTAAAATCCTAAATAACATCGGAGAACTGAAAACCCGTCTTTAAGCCAAGAAGCATTGAAACACGGCTTATTTACCCTTCACGCATGGATTAGGTGCATGGAATGTTGCCTACATATAGCTTACAAAATTGATATACAGAAATGGCAATTCAAAAAAGCTTTCGTGATGAAGTAGGTTTTGTAACTGATATGCCAAAACCATCTGGATTTGGTAAATCTAATGATGGGAATACTGCTCGCAGGTTTTTCAGGAATGCAGAAATTGCACCCAAAATGATTGGCCTCGATCAGTCCTTTGTTTATAAACTTTATGTGATTTTATCAACATTGTCATCTCGTCTTGATATCGATGCAGATAAATTTGAAAGGTTTTGCTTGGACACTGCCAAATGTTATGTGCAAAAATATAACTGGTACTACATGCATCGGTTATTAATTCATGGTGCTTCAGTGAAACGCAACCTCAATCTACCAATTGGCATATTATTCGAGGAGGCACAACAAGCAAAGGATAAAGAATTCAAGAAGTTTAGGGAATATTTCACAACGAAAACATCGCGAATAAAGATAAATGAAGATTTAATGAGAAAATTACTTTGTTCATCTGATCCCTTGATAAGTTCTCTAAGAAAAGTAGACAGACCTGTAAAAACTGAATTACCTGAAGAAAGCAGAAATTTAATCATCCAAAATACTCTGATTTGTATCATGTAATCTTAATAAGAGTTAAAGTTCCTTGTTATTTTAGATGTTTTTGAAATGAATTAAATGCTTTTATTTCTATATTCATATTACCATAGTATAATAACAACCAAAATGTTATTCTTTACGTTCATTAAAATGAATTATATTGTAAAATTTTTAAAGACAGCACTTGATAGAAATAATCTTATTTTCTATAATTTTATTCTTATCTTTTCTGGACTGAATAAAGGTATGAAATATAAAGTTATATAGTTCTAACTCTATATTTTACCTAATACACAAAAAATGGGTAAACTTATCACTCATATTATTAAATATGCTTGTAAATACAATACTCTAAACGTTTATAAAAGAAAATGATAAATAATACTTGGATGTGAAAGCAAAAAATAATTTTGTCCAAAAAATTACTGTTCTGGCCCACTGTGCACTGCGCAAAATAAATTCAGACTTGTTATACTTGAGTCTTGGTTACTTTTCATGTACTACGTCTGTGTACTGAACGGACATAATCTTCCAAGTTTGCAAGTCTGTTATTCTTCCTTTTGTTATATGCAGTTCGTTATCCTGATTGACGACACCTATAGCAATGATTGGTAATTTTCCTTTGAGGGGGAGTGAGTCAATTCAGCAGTCAGAATATGTAGAGAGCCAGTTGTTATTTCTTGAATTTATCAAAATTATGAGCTTTTCGTCATCGGTAACTGGACTGAATATCTGACTGGAAGCCTCCTCAGTCGATCATGCAGCAGCACTGAGAGGTCTCGAGTGTCAGTGATAAAATGAGCAAAATACTTTTAGTGGTGACAAGATTCTTAAATTTACTCGAAGGTGACTACGACTACTACTGCAACTGGAATCTTTATGACCACTATTACTACTGCTGCTATCACTACTGCTACTTTCATAATTTGAATTATCAGTACTCTTAGATTAGTGGTAGTTATTATTGTTACAATTGGCATCGTGAAATACTGTGTGAACATTAGTAATATTTCTCAATATAAATACGCTTACATTCTCATTTTCTGTCAATTTACATGCTTGTGATAAAGTATGGCATCTGATTTTCATACATCTCCATATATGTATATGTATATATATATATATATATATATATATATATATTATATATATATATATATATATACTATATGTATATGTAGTATGTATGTATGTATTGTTCAAATGACTAGGTTCGAAATATGATTCGAGTTCGTATCCAAATAATAATAATAGCAACAACACACAATGGCCAACTATACTGCCTGATAGTCGGTATCGCGATGGTATTCCCATTTGTGTTCTATTTGTTAATTGTTATATGGGCATCGTCGAAGAGATGGTTTTCGATAAGATGCCCTGCTTGCTTCAATACCACTGCAACAAACAAGAGCCACGGTAGACAAGTGGCGCAATGTGAGCGTCAAGGCGTAAGAGTACAATTAGAGAAGTAGAGGAGACTCTCTACAAGCTATAATAATAATAATAATAATAATAATAATAATAATAATAATAATAATAATAATAATAATAATAATTATAATAATAATAATTATAATAATAATCCGCAAATTTGGTTCAAAATTCTTTTCTGTTAGTCCAGAACCAGTTCATGCACCCGCGTTTCATTTGAAATTAAATTCCTTATTATTCCCTCTTGTATAAACGTGAGGAAAGTCTAATGACTCCTCAAAGGATAGATGCCATTACAGCCTCAACGTCATGGTGAATTCCTTTGTTTATAAGGTTAAGAAAATCTAACAGCTCATCACATTGCTTAGGGTATTTATTGCATACCTATTGATACATTGATTCTATTTTTCACCTAATTTACATAATTCACTCTAAGAGGCAAAGAGCGGAAAAGGCCAGGGTAAACTTAAGCAGGCTAACGGTTTAATAAACAACGAGAAAGATCAACATCGACACCATAATATTTATCTCCAGCTTCACTATTATAAAAGCTACAACTCTAGCGACCCACAACCACAGAGGCAACACAAAATGAACATCATTACATGAAATAATATCAATATGGCCAGGATTGTCAAAAAGGCATAATCTAATTTCTGGTCAGAGATATGGGGGGCTCCGTGGGGAGGTACGGATATTAAATTAACAACAAGACCTATAATAATAAAAGTTACTCTGTAAAAAACATTCATAGTGAGCAGGCTCAAATAACCTGTTTTTATTTTCCCTTAAGCTATTTATTCCTTTCGTTTTTTACTTCCAATGTAGCACGTTAGCGATGACATCCCCATAGCCATATCCCCGAGCTTTATTCTCTTAAAATATATGTTTTTTATTTGGTTATCTACTTCCTTTTCCTATAATAGTTTGGGGCTTCAAAGCGACGTTCACGATCTAAGTAATGTGACCATTTTCTATGAAGAAGGCTTATGCTTGAAAGAAAACGAACCGAGACTGCCCATGTCCAATAAACAAGCATTTGGTCGTCAACGTTTTAATCCGATTTGGTTGGGCTTTGATATTGTTACGTATCGGTGTTTTGTGTGTAATCATCGTGGGAGGTTATAAGTGAGTTTACATTTCATAAACTGTGTTTATCATGCGTTCTTGTGATCGACCATTTGCCATAAAGGCCAGTTTACCCATTTATGGTAGAGTATCAATGAATGCTGATAGATCACTCATATAGGTGTTTATTTCATTGCGTTGCTTATTAGGGCTGAGGGCATTTTCCATTCTCTGAAGTGTGCTTAAGTCCCCCCTGGGGCTGTGTTGTGTAGGTTCATTAAAGTAAGTTAAATCCATTTTATCATTTCATATAACGTCTCTCTCTCTCTCTCTCTCTCTCTCTCTCTGCACTTTATAACCTCTCCACTGTGAAGCCCTATGTATATGTTTGTGTGTGTAGTGTAAGAAAGGCCAACTACTATTTCCAAATGATTACTTATCTAATGATCGCGACTAAGAAGGAACAAGATGTCCAAATAAACTTTACGTGTATAGATAGCTTACCTACTGTATAAGCAAAAATTGCTTACAATTCAGTTTTTATCTATATCTGCATCATTGCCCTAAACAGTGTAAATAACTTCGAATTATGTCACACATTTTTTGTTTTTTTGGAAATCATAGTAGTTTTTTCTACAAGCGCTGCATTCCCCAGTTCTACTCAATTTAAGCCATATCTTCATATCTTGTTTAGAATTAAATTAATTGTAGACTCACGTTGCCAGTGTACGTGTATTCCATGAAAGTTAGCATGTGTATGTATAATGTTTTTATAACTGCGTGGTCCCCACATACAGAGTAAATATTGAAGAAAATTGAGTATTATGAGTGTCGGTTGGTGACGACTTACCATATCACGAACAAACACGAGGCGGCCGGACTTGGCATTTTCATGATGCTCTCAGATGCAGTGTACCTCAACTGATATCGAAATCCCTCCGGATGACATCAAAATGTTGTTTATCGTATGTGTGATGCCTGCATGTTTGTTCGTGTTATAGTACCTCGAGTAAAGAATAAAAATGTGTATAATGTTAAGTCTGCGATCTTTCCGAAAGATTTATGAACGTATGACACCTTTAGATTCTCTGCCTGTGTCTACTGATATTATATCAATCACTTTTATTGTCATCTCCAGCTTCCTACTATTTCCTTCGACAAGCTTAGTCGCGGATAGTCATCTTGCGGGAACCGGTGACGTCATGTAATTGGCGAGAAGTGAATGTTGCCACCAGGCGTCGGTCACCCGAGCGACGTGGCACGAATGTCTGGCTGTAGGTGAATGTCTCCCTGGGCCGAACTTCGCGATTGATGCGGAATGTTCGTGGTCTGTAAGAGCCGCCGATTTCCATGCAGAAGAAGCAGTCAGTCAAGGACACATCCAGAGGATTGCTGAAGGAGAAGGTGGCAGTGCATTCTTGGCCGACCTGGCTTTCGGCTACCTGTTGTTCGGTGGGTCAATAAAAATTGTGTTCAGTGTATGTACTACCCCAGAAAGCGTTTTTTTCAGCAATTTGTTGTACGCGCTTCCTCAAATGCACTTTTTAAGTTTTCAAATCACAATGTTATAGCTAAAGTGGTCATGCTTTCTACACAACGTTTGTGCAATTATTATCAATTTAACATAAACATCAGTAAAGATATACTTGATCATTTTAAGTTTAAAAAATCTAAAAACACATGTACTCTAACTACAAGATAATCTAGGAGAGAAGATTCTTACCTCGATACTCATCCTTGGCTTATCGAACTGGAAGTCAAATTCATCGATATAGGACTGTTTGCTCTCGGTGACGTGGCCAGTAGCTGTTAATTTGATGAAGCCCATGTCGACTAGGCGGTCCTGGTACTCTGAGGGATCTAATCGCAGCGTCAGGGTGTCCTTCTGCCCTCCGGCTAGAGTGAACTGACCAGTAACCCTCTTCAGGTGTGTTCCTTGGACACCAGTGTAGAAGTTGCTCCTGATGGTATGCAACAATATTTAGTTACGAAAGTGAATTTGAAAAAAAAAAAAAAAAAAAAAATCGATGAAACGGCTGTCTACTGGCAATATTAAGGGCTTTACAAATATGATTTTTGGTTGTAGGGAGAAATTTGGGATTGCAATTTTTATTTCAAAGTATTATCATTGCAACTCAGTGCAGGTAAACTGGTTAATTTTGCTTGCTTTATTTTAAAGGAAAATGAGATCTTTGCTTGGAGTCAAGCAGATAATTTTCATTGTGCTAAAACAATCAAAATCTGAATGCTGAATGGCTTAGCAACGCAAGTTAGAAAACCCAAGAGCAAAATTTCACAAGGACCCACGAACCTAGCGGAGACGGTGGCCTGGATTGTGCGGGTTTCGGTCGAGTTGTTGTGAACGTTGAGGGTGACGGACATGGTTTGTCCAGCGGCAACCTTGTGGGGCTCGACAAACTCGAAGGCAACGTCGAAAGATCCCTGCTCCTGCGAGAGGAGGAAGAGTTGCTTCAGGTGGTATTCCTGACGGGGATGAAGGTGCACGGGGGAAGAAGGAATATCCTTTCACAATTATGGAAAAGTGGAAGGAACCAACAAGGATTTTATGGGATTCTTGGGATTAAATGAAAGGAACTTTTTTTTTTAATGTGTGATTCAATGTAAGGTCAAAATAAGGGTGAAAGAAGATAAGAAAATTAAAACTCATCAATTTTCTCTTTGTCTTGAGATTATAAGTTACTCAGGTACAAATGGAAAACGTTATGACAAACAACGAATATATATATATTTTGAACTTGGAGATATGCACGCAATGACCTGAAAACCTTTCCTTTTACGCATGAAAGTTTCTTCAAGCAAAAGATCTGAGTTGCCACTAGAAAGTACATAGTATTTACGAGAAAAACGGCCATATGTGATTTGGAAAAATTTTGTTAATAGGACTATTACTCAGAGAAACTCATTACTCGATTTCATCCAATTATTATAGCCAATTGCATGCAGACTGAGAAAGGCTGTCAGTCCCAGCCAGTAATAAGAGTAAGGCCCGTCTGTAAGAAGAGAAGAGAGTCAGTGATTTTCCAGCTTCTACAATATGTACATTTCATTAGAAATTCAGTTATCCTCACGGTTTTTTCAGAAGGAGTCCAAAGTCACAGGGATGATCTTAAAGCACCAAGAATGGAACTTTAGAGATAAAGAGGCCTTATATTTTTCGCATTTGCTATTGATTTCCTTTGTTGCTGAGAACAGGCACGTAAAAAATATGATTAGATAGCATTTAAGGCGTTCTGCTTGCATGGTTATATGCAATATAACATTATATTAGATATTGGAAAAAATTCCATAATTACAGTCTTGCTCAAAGTATAATTTATATTTACATTGTAGCATTATTATTCATTTGTCTAGGGTACTCGTTTATGACATCTCGTTCATATTCTATGCAGTCGTAATATTTATTTACGGAAAATATACTTTCAGTATTCTCCGAATATTCTTCATTAAATCTGCAAACTACGACCATAGCTTCAAACATTACAACTTGCATATTTTGTTTTGCATTGCGTTGATATATAAGGAACGAAAAGATATCACAAAGATATCGAGGCCACAACCGCTTCACTAAAACTAAAAATAGATGTAGATTTCTAATTTAAGAAACGACAAGAACGCTTCCTTAGAAACTCATTGACTTCCGTTACCTGGTAATCATAGTAGACGTGGTCTTTCCTCATTCCCCTGCATGCATTGAAGACCGTGAACCTCTCGGGCTCAGATCTCTCCATGTCGCGGTAGATCTTGGTCACATCCTCGTTGTCTCCTTCGCCTTCGTCGTCGTATCGACCAACGGCCTTTGTCAGGATGGTGCGGCAGATCGGGAACCTGCAAGATGAATGAGAACAGGGTCACTTACGACAGGCAATTCAGTCATCACGAAATGCGTTTTCTGTTGAAATGTTTTTATATTTTATGGGTACAACTACTTCAGTTGATATGATAAGACTGTGTGGAGTCATTTACATACAGCAATAGTGAATTAACCGGTCATAACAATATCTGACGATACAAGACAAAATAAGATGGAACTACGTGTTTAAGGACAGGCGTAGCACTTTTATAAAAAGGAAAATGTTGTGATTTTTATATTATAACTTTCGGGCTCCCTCTACTTCCTAAAATACGATAGACAGTATATCAGTCATCCACCACCGTTCCATACCTATACTGCCTGAACGGCGAGTATCCCCATTCTGAGTCGTCATCCTCATAGTAGTATCTGACGTAGGCGTTGAGGCAGGAGAACTGAGCTGCGGTCTCGTGAGAGTAACCAACATCTCCCTTTCTCACGGCCTCAGCCGAGCATGGACCGCAGCCGTTGGAGTATCCTGTGATGGGATTGGAGAGAAAATGGTCTATCAAACAAGAAGTATCTTGAATGGAAGGCAAACAAACAAAGACAGACAACTAGGTAAGCAGGATCAGTTTTGAGGGACAATAAATAATGATTTCAAATATTTGTACAAGTTTCTATTAAGCATCTGCTCTGAGAGTTTGTGAGGCAATTTTATACATTAATAGGCTTTTCACTTACTGTCCCTGTAATAGGCTCTGGCAGGGTCAAGTGTCTGCCATCCTGAGTAACCGGATGGGAGGTCAGGTCGGGTCATCCATACATCACACCAGGTATGGAATGACCAAACGGCGTCTGGTTGGTCACGTCCTGGGCCACGCTCGATCTGGCAGGAAGGGAACCGTATTTTTGATTTAGTGACAACTCACAGTACAGATTTACAATGTTTAATATATAATGCATGACAGCTTCAAGACGAAAAATAAACCCAATAAAGATGTTTTATGAAATTTACTATGAAAAGAAAGCATTATGGACTTTATATCTGTTAAATTTTCATATTTTGAAAAACCGAAGAAAGTGAATATACTTAGAGACAAATGGCCAAGAATTAGGAAATGTTCAATTTGTTTTCTGTATATATATATATATATATATATATGATATATATCATATATATATATATATATATATATATATCTATATGCTAGTTACAGTTACTTACGATGTCTCCGAAGCGATCGATGTAGCGGTCGATGGTAAGGGTATCCTGGGTTTCGAAGGCTGCTGTGATGGCCGTAGTTGGTCTTGAGGGCATACCTAAGGTACGGCAGACTGCAAAAAAGATATTGTCATTGGTATGGAAGGATTTTACTGGTTGTGATTTGTTACTGATTATTCATTTGCCTTTCTGTACGTCTACTCAAAGCATATTTTCCCTTTTACATCTTTTCTTCGTTTTTCAAAGTCAGTAACACGATTTTTAGATACAATTGTTTTCTTAAGGAATTCAGTAGGTCATCAGTTAATGAATAGATAGGATTTCTATTGATGGTATAAAAATTCTGCTGTAGCTTAAGGTTGTGTTTTTGAGTAACCGCTTCCTTCTTTTAACAAAAACATAAGCTGCCATTGCAGATGACCTGAACGTATACAGTCAAAATTTCAAAGCTACTTAAAAAAAAAGGAAAATAAATCTTTGACTGCACTGGATGACTAAATGAAATAGTGGTCCATGAATCTGACGCACACTAAACGTTTGTTTAGGGTTGCCATGCCATCATTTATGACCTCAAACTCTTAGTGAAGTAGCACTTACAGGTTGTCATAAGAGCAGCCATGACCCAGCAATGGGCATATTTGACAGGTGTGGCGCCCTGGTACAGGAATTCCTCAATGATCTTGACTGAGCCTGTCCACAGGTGAGGATTCTGCCCGCCCCGGTGGTCATCCTCGTAGTAAGGTTCGATGATTCCGTCCGAATCCTCGTAGTCCCGTCGGTGGTTGCGAGATGCCCTGATCTGCAAGGAGGGGGACGTTTGGAAAGTTCAAATCTAGGTCATGAAATGGATACTGGGTGTTGCTAAATGCGTGAAAGGATTTTCATGATTACGTAAAAATGAGAAGACAATTGCTTTCACAGTTTTGTAAAGGGAGCAGACAAAATGAAAATGACTGATATGCAATGAGATGCTGCCAGTGAAATTGTGCAGTTATAAAAAGATCTAAAGGAATTAAATTTCTTCTATGTTAGACGATACACAGAGTGAAGTTCGGTCCGGCCTCTAAAATAAGCAGATCGTTATCGGTCTCGAGTTAACTTTAGATTCCACCAATTTAGCACTGAATGGTAAGCATGGCACCAGACAACCATTTGAAAAAATTACAGCTCGATATTTTGATGTGAATCTCTCTTGTACTGAAAAATGTCCGATACAGCAAAGCTGAGTCATTTCTTACCATGGCGCAAATAGCCTTGGAGACCTTCACTGGGTTGCCTCTTTCGGCGTGTGTCAACCTCGACATCTCCAGGAGGACGCAAGCAGCAGGTAGGACGCAGTCGTCGAACTGTCCGTAGACCCATGGGCGGCCGTGGGTGTGCTTTGAGCCTCCCATGTACACTTTGCCAGAGTCGTTCATGACGTACTCACTTCGCTGTGCGTCGTTCTCCATGTACACGGCGTCGTCTGTCATGAAAAGAGAGGAAAAACAATGAATTATCTCACTGAAAAAGGAAGAAAGTGCGTCTGATGATGTGATTATGGAAGTTGGGATGTGGGTCTTTTTGGATAGACCTCGGTTCTAATTTTCGGTTCCGGTCCAGAACTCAAGCAGGAGATGTGAAGTATGAATGGCGATGCCCTTTCTTATCTATTTAATGTAAATCACTATTCATGACAAGGGAATATAAGAGAAAATATGAGTATCGAAAGCAGACCTCGGCAGAATGGATTGAAGATGATGAAGATATCCTCAGGGGCGCGGTACTGGGTCCTGGATTTGGGATAGTTCCTGGTTGCAGTTTCAACAACACAACGCCAGACACCCACGGGGCTAGTGGCTGGGATATGAATCTGGAAGAGACAAGGAAATGATTTGGTTCCATTTCAATCTGGCCGCTATGGTTCACGAGTCATCTGGGTATTTTTTTTTAAATAAATTAATGTGAGTTCTTAATATTACTATATTCCTATGCAGAAAATCGAAAATTATTTTTCATCCTTCCATACCTGGAGAGTAAGGTTGCGAGAATCCTGTGCGTGGATACGAACATCCCATTTCTGTGGTCCCTTGGTGAACTCTTTCTGGATGGTAACGGGGAGGACGACACGGGTACGCTTGGGCACTGAGGGGTTAGGGCCGTAGTAGAAGTTCAGGTAGAGGTTGTCGCGAGTGCAGTCGAAGTCTCTCTCGCGGGTCATCTTCAGGATAGACAGGCGGAAGGAGGGAAGGAAAAGATAGAATGTCACTGATACCAGTCTTCCATAAATAATGGCAACTGAGCAGTTTCTTTCCTAGAATCTGCTACCTTTCTTTTCTATTTCAACAATGTCTGCTAAGGCCGTTTATCACAAATGAGTAGTGCATTTGCACCGAATTCAGGATCTCATAATTGGCTAAAGAGATAACAATGAATGAAACACTTACCAGGGAGAGGTAGAAGGCTTGACCTCTGCGATAGACTGGTGTTGGCCTGTCATGGTCTTGCACAAGTTCGTACTGGAAGGTCCTGTGGTCTTTGGCGTTCTCCTGAGGACGGAAATCTACGTGTTCGACTCGAAGGATGTCGGCAGGAACACCGGGATGGTGAGCTGTTGAAATGAAGAATGTTATAAGTCTAAGGTTCTGAAGTTTCTCATTATTTTGCTTGGTGGCGACCTCGTCCATGGAGTGCTTAAGTTATAATCTACGGTAGTTGGACGCCGGCTTACAGGATATAATTAAAATGTAACTACGGTGTTTGTTCTAATGAATATGATTGGTACCAAGATGTTGCCTTTTTACTTTCATTACTCGTAGTGGGTTAAAAAGTAAGACTTAATACCACAAAATCTACTTAATTAACTTAAAATGACACTTTCAATGATAAGCATTAATAACTGGAAGTCCCAGCAAAAAAGAACAAACGCGTTTTCGTTCTATATTGTCTGTTATTAAGTTCTCTTTTTAATTATGTACCTGGCTGGTACTCTCCTTTGCAAACTGGATCCTGATAGATCTCGCAGTCCTATAGTATTAAATTCGCTTTATCTCTGAACACTGAGAGCTACAGATTCTTAAAGTGTAAACGTTGTGAAGGAAAGATGCAACAGAAACCGTTATTGTCATGGTACTTACTGAGAGCTGGGAAGTTCTGGGCGGGGTCGGCAGGCATTTCGTTGTACCTTCTGCGCATCATGTCGAAGCAAGCGCGCATGGCCACTTCCCGAGCATGGTATCGTTCTCGGCCACGGCCATAATATCGTTCCTCCTCATATTCATGTTCCTGGAGATTTGGGAAAGTGAGGGAAAAGGAATATATGAATCCAAAGGTGGTGATTTACAATGTCTGCTTGCGATTACTTCGACTTATCATTTCAGATTTTTATTTTTGTCCATTTTAATCCATGGTGGTTATTGCTATTGTTCGCCATTTCAGAGAGAGAGAGAGAGAGAAACTAATGCCCTTTTGTACTTACATGTTTTGGTGGGTATGTTGGCCTAGGCCTGGAGAAGGGGGGAACGGGTGGTGGCATTTGGTGCTGCTGCTGCTGCATGGCGTGTGTGCTGTGAGAAAATCCTCCGCCTGTATATGAACCAGGTCCTGAATAGCTACCGGAGCCTGTATATCCACTAGAGCCTGTGAATCCGCCTGATCCTGTGAACCCACTAGTTCCAGTATAGCTTCCTGGTCCGGTAAATCCGCCAGTCCCAGTATATCCCCCAGATCCTGTATATCCTCCAGAGCCTGTATATCCAGAGCCAGTGCCTGTTCCTGTAAATTCCCTGCTAGTTCCGGTATATCCTCCAGTGCTGCTAAATCCTCCGCCTGTGCCAGTATATCCGCCACCGGTTCCTGTATATCCTCCGGTTGATCCTGGGTACCCAGTGCCAGATCCTGTGTAACCTCCACCTGTTCCTGTATATCCTCCGGTTGATCCTGTGTAACCACTACCGGATCCTGTGTATCCTCCACCAGATCCCGTGTATCCTCCACCAGTTCCTGTATATCCACTACCAGATCCTGTATAACCTCCAGTACTTCCGTATCCTCCAGAAGACTGGTAAGTTCCTGAGTATCCTGTTCCAACAGGCGGGTGCATACTGCAAAGAAAAATAGCAACGTCTCACGTCCTATTCGAAATGACCGTGTTGGTGGGGTTGGGGATGTCATCAACATTCTCTCTACTTCTTTTTCATAATTGGCTACAAAATAATGTGCATTATATATATATCTATATATATATATATTATATATCATATATATATATATATATATATATTATATATATGTGTGTGTGTGTGTGTGTGTGTGTGTGTGACGTTATCAAATTCATGCCAATCACGGTGCCAAGAAGTTCAATGCCTAAGCGTTTTCCTGTTAAATTGTCATTTAAAAGAGTTTTCTGATAGCGACTTGTTCATATACAAGATATTCCTCTTGCAACAGTTGCAAGAAAGAATATCTTGAAAGTGAGCCCTGAGTTCTTACCAGGGACATAATACATTATGTAGAAAGGGAGTTGAAATAACCAAAGAGAAATCAGATCATTACGTACCCAAAATCGCAGCAAATCGGAGAAATTATTAGCGAATCTCTTGCACACAAAAAATGTAACGATGCAATGCTATCCTCTTGAACCTCATTATTTAATGCAAGTTCTGATAGTTACATTTTCTGAACCGAACTCTGTGGATTTGCAAACGATATCTTAGATATGCATCAAAAAAAAGAAAAAAAAAAAAAAAAACCGAAGTTTCAGATTGGAATTCTGTGAATAGCTATTAAGTAGTATACAGGATTACAAAGTAAAAAGAAACTGTTTCCTTTTATGATATGAAGTAATCTATGCACAAAAGTTATTTCTATAGGAGGTATAGAGGTTTATCAGAGGCGTCCATCAAATCTTGAGCAATTTATGGTGCTAACAAGATCTACAAAGCTATGAAATATGTGTTGTGTAGGACATTTCTTTGAGTCAATCGAAATAGAATTTGGTTAATAAAAGCTTCAACGAAAGCTAGGATTACAAAGTTTTAAAATAAAAAAAATCCCCATTTAGAAGGGCCATGCATGTTTCCTCTAGGAATGCTATATTAAACGGATATAATGGAGGTAATTCCCTGATTTTGAATAAAGAAAGTCCTATATGCGACCTCTACAGTTATTCCAAATCCTTTCTTAGATTTCATTTTTGCATTCGTGATCATGATTAGTTAAGTGGAATGACGGCACAATCTAGGAATCCTTCTCCTATAGTTGGATACCTTCCGTAGTCGAAATTACCGTGTATACATATGTACGACTTTTAGTTTAAGTCTTTTCAGCGGTTTATATTACTTACTTTTGACATAAAAATCGGAGCTTAGAGATTGTTTATTATGCCGGTAATATTTAAAGTTCAACGTCTAATGAAGAATGATACTTGATCGTAACGAACTCCCTATTTCTTGGAGCTCTTCGTCCTTCAGTAGGGACATTTAGCGTAGTAAGAATAACATTTTTGTTTGGTCCTGAAGTAACGTTGTCATATAGTCCCCTTCATTTCTGAGAAAGAATGAGGGCATTCAGAACACAGATCGACGAGGGGACATAGATTTACCCTTTCCTGAGACGATCTTCCCCTTCCTGTTTTTCGAGGAGATGCATTGTAATGTTTCCCCGGATTAATCACAATCTCTTTCCCTTGCTCCCAAAAATAGATTCTAATTTTACTTTATAGATATGTAGACTTATGAAACATATGAATCTTAGGATTCATATGTTTCATAAGTCTACATAAATTCATTCAATATCTGGTGTTTGTGTTTGTTTATGTATGTTTCAAGTACGAATTTACTCGCGCCAGAGTATTATTACACACGAAATCGCAATCAATCTCTCGTTTTGCAGCTTTCCATACCTAGAGGAAAATCAGCAATGTTCACAGAAATCGAAGCCGGGAGAGACACCCACGCTTCTTCGGTAAAGGGAAAGATAAAACCTGATTGAGAGGTCTGGCCTCGTCTGAATTTATGTAAGTTACGGCTCCTTGCCGCTGTCAAATGTCCGTTCGAGAGCACGGTCTCGAAAAGTGGATGAAACAGTTCCTCCAGATCAGTGGTTCTCAACTCGTTTCAGGTTATGGACCGCCAGCCAAACAAAATGATATGGGGGTCCTTGTTTTTTTTTGAGTTACAAGAAATATTTTGAAATATGTTTCCTGCACAAGAATTACAACCTGAAGATCGTGATAATATATTTTGAATAAGAATAACAAAATTGAAATGAATGGTCAATTACTATCTAGATAAAATTGATCTTATTGTATTTCAGTAAATTTAAAAATATATGTACCAATCTCAACGTCATTACCAAATATAGTGAACTCCCTGTGAATCACCCAAAATGTCATTATGGATCACCAGTTCAGAGACACTGCTCTGGATAACAAACATGGTACAGAGGACTTATGCATACGTAGAAGTGATCGAGGCAGGATCCCAGTTCAACTTTACTCTCAGTGTCAGAAATCGCAGACGCATAAAGGAACAATATAGAACTGTGGGAGGAGATGAACGAATTTTCATACCATCAGCAAAAATGTTTAAAGGAGTAGTATACTGAAGAAAATTCGTGATAAATGGGGACGAAAAGAGACTGCGACCGAATAGAAAGAAATAGAACATTCGGTATTACACTGGAAAGAGACATGTTCGTTGGCTTTCGCAAAACATTTACAGCAAATAAATTGTTTATATCGCTATGAATTCGTCTTTACTAAGCCAAAAAGGTGCACGTGTTCACTTGGTATTATATTTGGGGTGCATCCATTCAGTTTTATTCCTGGGGAAAGGCTTATCTCTCCACCTGAACAAATCAATCCTAAAGTCCATAAGTCTTCCACCGATAAAAAAAATCCCTACTGAATTTTCCAGAGTTTTGACTTCCCAATTAGTGAGTGTCATCAATTTTTCCTACAGTGTGGAGTGGATATATATATATATATATATATATATATATATATATATACATATATATACATACATATATATATATATATATATATATATATATATATATATATATATATATGTGTGTGTGTGTGTGTGTGTGTGTGTGTGTGTGTATGCATGCATGCATGTATGTATGTTTGTATGCGTGCGTGTGTATACGTGTGTCTTCGTGTGCGTGAATATATAAATATATATATATTATATATATATATATATATATATATATATATATATATATACACGTGTTTATTTACCAAGCAATTCTGATTTTATTCCTAAATAGTCGTTATGTGGTTATTCAGTTGTGTAACACCAATTCATTGACGAGTCCATTCCTAAATTTCAAACAGTTTTTAGTCTTTCTGTCAGTATGTTTCTAGTCCTTCTGTCTCTTATAGAATCTGTAGAGACAAAGAAACTCGATCAAACATTAAATGCTCGTATGTTAAGTTGTTGCTAACAAGTTTCAGTTATTGCTGTTATCGAAGAACACACATGCATCATTTACTTTCCATAGTAACGCATCCATGAGTCAATGCTTCAAAAGTATTAATGTGTTTCATTAAAAAGATTTTCAAACTGACAACCAGACACCTTCTAAGTTAATCAAAAATAGTTTTGTGTTTTTGTTGTCCCACTATGACAAGTTTTCGTTCTCATGGTTACCATTTGTCATCATAATCACCACCATCCCCCCACCTTGCCTCAAAACGCTGTTGACAAGATTATCTTAATCTTCTGTAATTTCATAACCATGTTCTACTCGTCAAGGTCTCCGAGCACATCACAGCCACAACCGAAACCCCCTCGTCCGTCCCCTCTTTCGTCCTCGTTGCAAAGACTAACCGGTTTTCGTCGAACTCTCCAGCCGTGCAAGTGAGCGTGGATGTATGTATGTTTTCGGTGTCGTTTAACATCGCTGGGAAACGATACATAAGATTTCCATGGTCCCTTTTGTACTGAATGCGCGTGTGGGGATTACAGCGTGAAAATCTGAGGTCCTGTAACTCTTCAGACATTCGTGCGGTAATACTTACATCAACCTTTATACTGTCATATAAAACACACACACACGCACGCGCACAGATACACACAGATACATATATATACATAATATCGTAGTTCTTGCTTTACATT
Source organism: Macrobrachium nipponense (assembly GCF_015104395.2). Taxonomy (NCBI): domain Eukaryota; kingdom Metazoa; phylum Arthropoda; class Malacostraca; order Decapoda; family Palaemonidae; genus Macrobrachium; species Macrobrachium nipponense. The sequence continues at coordinate 31,998,888 of NC_087213.1, forward strand.
TCTGAGAAGTACGACATAGCACTTTTATATTTCCTATATATTTATACATCCGTAAACACGCATACAATATACTATACATATAAATATACATATATTTGCAAGAAAGTTTTACTTCTATAGTCTGCTGAGGGTAAAAGGCCTTTGTTTAATGAGGGACATAACAATTTTGCAATACGATACCCATTTTTGTTTTTTTCAAACTAAGGTTATTGAGGTGACGAAAATAATTAAACTCTTTGGGCATAATATGGAATGAAACCCATAACTGATGGCTTAAAAATGTAATCTTGACTGAATGAAGGGAACGTATCAAATTAAATTTGAAATACTTTGTCGAATAAAATTACTTTAAAAATATTTACTTTCTTTATATTATGCTTTACCTTCTCCTTTTGCAGTTTAAAAGCAAATGACCGAGAAATGTGGAAGAATTGTCCCAGAGTTAGGATAGAATATAACTGGTATGAAAATTTGTAACAGGAGCAAGAGCAGCAATTATGAAAGTGGTCAGATGATCTACAATATAAGTATCTATAAAAACTGAATAGACAACTGAAACAGTTTCAAAGATTACAATTACAAGAGCATCCGAAAGTTATTTATGTTCCCGTTAGTTTTTCACCTATTTTGTGGAAAACAAATCATTCTTAGTATAAAATAAAACGTTATAAGTAACATTTTAAAATCATATTAACCCCTTTGTTGGCTGACCGCCGGTAAAATAACTTCTAGTAACATTATCTAGATCATACTTCATTGGAGAGAAAATAATTGACTTATGTATAAAAATGACTGGAACTAAAACTTTAGCTAATGACAGGCTAAATAAACAGCAAAAAGTGCTGATCATTAGAAAACCTTTAGACATGAAAATTAACTGGGAAATGAAACGGCAAATTACCGCAACATTCTGAAAAATGTGGTTGATATTTAATGCAACAACGATGTTAAACTGGAAATCAATAGGAATAAAAGTAGGCTCTACCCACTTTAGCACTTAAAACAGCAAGAGCATATAGAAAGTAAGAACACGAAATATACCTCTGTATCAATACGAGCGCTGTCCTTACAGACATGACTCCTGGGTACATAAAAGACAGATTAGGAACCAATAGCCAGGAACTGAGATGCAAACGCTTAGATTAGGAGATCTCAAGACTGAGCCGACTTGGAAACGAGGACAACTAGAGCATGAGGTAAGAAGGCTGTCTATCTAATAAGTCCAAGAGGGACTGACATTAGCAACTGGAACGCCAAATAAAAGAGAAAGAAGGAGAAACTGGATACGACTGTGATGAAAAGAGGATATAGCCTGAATCGAATCGGGAGGAATAGTCATATAAAGACATGTGATCATTGGGAGGGTCCCCATGGTAAGATGAGTTGGCAGGGTGATGGTTGCATTAGATTAAGCTGGCTTATGCCAGCGCTGGCCTGTAATGTCAAATCCGTAATGAACCCTGGACCTTGCTTTATCAACAGAAAGGAATATGACTTGGTATCTTTTGAAATCAACTTTTGTCAGGTGAAGGCAAGCGAGATCATACACTTCTGGCGAGAGAGGTAAAAAATTCATACGCCTCTGGAGAAAAGGTAAGAAAGACCACAACCTTTTGATTGGAAAGTTGAGAAAGATGAAACGCTTCATAATGGAGGGGAGAGACTGCATTTGGTGCTTTGGGAAGTTCGTTCCTATGCACTTCAAAAATCAGAACCCGAAGTTTTCTATCACTTATCATGTATTCAGAGTGCATGAGTAATTTGCAGAGATGTACAGTATACATTCAGGTACCAGCCAAGTTACAGTACCATTTTACTTTCGTCTGCAGTTGCCAATAGCGACCAAAACGTTCAAGCAGCACAGGTGACGTTAGACTGGACGAGTTTTTTCTCTAATGACTCGCAAATTTGGTATTTCATTTCATAATGAGTCGCGCATATGACTGTTCTCTCTCTGAACATTTACTGTTTTGGTTATTCGCTTCATATTTACTTGCAAATCCCTCGAAAATCAAATATTCGCTTTCTAAAACTTTGGAAGTTTTAACATTCACTTTATGGTGCACGACTTTGCGGTTTGTACATACATACATACGTATAAATGAATCACGAAAGTTTGGAACGTGATGAATGCATAAATAAAGGTATAAGCCACGAAGGAAAGTGAAACACTGGAGTAGCTGCACTCCAGTGTTTCACTTTCCTTCGTGGCTTATACCTTTATCTATACCTACATACATACATATACATATTTTAGACACACACACACATATATATATATGTGTGTATAAATATTTGTGTATGTATGCTCTGAAATACACAGAAATTCACTCTTACAAAAAATTAACGTTTGAATGTAATTATAAACTTATGAATTTATAAACTTACAAATATTCTGTAGTCTAAACAGAAAAAAAATGACATGACACCTACCTTTAGCATTCTCAGGTTGGAAAAGAGCACCTTTGAGATGTCACGGCCAAAGATCTATTTTGAACCCATCGATCAAAATGATAGTTCGTAATTCAAATGAATAATCCGCGTAAATTGTTCAAGGTTGTGAAGTGGAAAGAAGCCTAAATGATGCTAAAATCTAACTATTTTGTAGTGTGTAAATAGATGGAATTTGGATACTGACTTATTGTAAGAGACGCATTATGTAGGGCACAAAATTTACTTTCTTACTCTCGATGAACACTTACAACTTACTGTCGTTTTTACAGTCATCAAAATTTACGTAAAATATAATTTCTATTTAAAAAAAATATATGCGATGAATTATTACTAAACTTGCGTATGCATTAGTTTTCTTTAAGCATTCTGGAGGTGGTTTTCTATATAAGTTTTAGCAAATTCTCCCAGTTTGCGGTTTTTTTTTAAAGATACTGACATACTGAATTATGCTGATATAACATCTTGTAAATGTATACTGTTTGTAAACGAAAAAACTATTTTCTTTCTTAGACGCTCGAGAACTTCACTTATGCTATTCAAGTTTTTGTTTTTCTGAATTACTTTAATTGCGCAAATGACACTGAAGAACAGAAATGAAATAGTTACCTGTGGAAAAATGGCCATCTTGAATATCTTTGAGTTTTTCTTTTTCAATTTTTTCCGAAGCTATGAGAAAACAACTTTAACAAAACGCCACATAACTCTGTAATTAGTTAGACTTCAAAGCTGTAAATGTAACAGACAAGCATAAATGATGTTAATCAAGCCATAAGCAAAACCTCGACTGGAGTTAGAAATCGAAAGCTTATTCCTCAAGAAACTGGTGCGCATGCATTCCTTCTCTTTTTTCGCGGCTTATTTTCTTTTCTTTTGCTTTCTATTAATGCCAAAGCATATGCTTTTAGTATCAACGTGGTATGAGGCACGAAAGCTTAAAAGTAGCTGTAAGCGCTGTCCAATGCAATTTACCTTTGGCAGAACTGTAAAAGCAAATTCTTGTATTTATAGCGCAAGTATATCATGGTTGGGAGGCGCCTGGCTCTTAGTGATAACGCTAATTTCAAAATAGAAGTGGAAAGCGCCTTGGCACCTCAGTGCCAAACGGAAGCGGACCGTGTTGTGGAGGCCAAGGGTATTGTTGGTAAGTGTGAGATTGCAAGCAACTTGTCGAACTCTTGGGGTGAACTTCTTTAAAGCGAGAGGCCCCTGGGGCAGTGGCACATGGACCGAAATTGTAAGCCAGTGCTTGAATGTTAGCACATTTTGAAAGCACATTTGTAGCTGCCACTGTGGATAAAAGAGTTAAGTAATGGCAAGTGACAGCACGCAGCAGCCAGCAGCTCAGGCTGAGAGACTCGAGGAGTGTCTGAAAGCAGGCGTCCCCACCGCGGGCCGTCCAAGCAAGCAACTCACCGACCTTGCTGACTAGATGTGGGCGTGCGTGGGGGCAACGCAGGAGTGTAGACGTGGTGTGTTGACTGAAGGTCGTTTGTGGCAACGTGGGCAACAGACTCAAGCCGGCTTGGTTTATATACCGTCGGTCACGGTCGCTGCTCGCGGATGGGTTACATGCAAGAAGCGACTGCAACTCAGTCACGGATTAGCGTAGTTACTCCTCACCATAACTTGGCTACAGTGTCCGTTTTCTATGCAGAGTTCATTTTGTACTACATGGAACTGTTCTTTTATTACAGTGGAGATCATCTTTCTTTATATGAGATGACTTCAGGATACACAGGGAACGAACCTATCCGATTTAGGAGAATAGACATCAGAAGGAGGAAGAGAATATAATGAAGGCTCATATCAATTGTGACTCATTGTGTTCATTCATAAGATGCACAATGCAAATAAGCAGTCGGATGATTATCAGACGAGAAACATGAAGACAGAGTTTGCAATTGCACATCCGTTAGGTAACGTATGAGTCAGGGCGACGGGGTGAATTCCGCTTGTGAATGAAGGCGGAAAATATTTTCTTTCTGGGAATAAAAAAAAAGGACGAAATACCCAATTAAATGGATAAAAATCCTTCGGAAAACTTGGGATAGTGTTACAGAAATCTTAAAGCAATCAGCAATACGCAAATAGAAGCTTATCTTAGTATTTACAATTCGCATTACTCCGCGAAAGTTTGCCAGTTAATTAGACTTTGATTCTACTTTCTACTGAATAAGAAGACTTCAGAGTGTCGTCATTAGAAAGTCTACTTGATCAAATGATAATTCACTCAGTTTGTTCTATATATATTGCTCTTTGAAAATTAATTTCGAAACCACTTGAGCCTTTCGAGAAATCTACGTCTAGTGAATAAACTAAGATTATTCATCGAGAGGTTTTGTGCTTGTATAAGAAATGAAAAACTCTGTGTTTATATCTAAAGCAAAGATAAATGGAAATAAGGTGAATAGACAGAAAGGCATACAAAAACAGAAAGAGGAGAGAGAGAGAGAGAGAGAGAGAGAGAGAGGAGAGAGAGATCGAGAGAGAGAGAGAGAGAGAGAGAGAGAGAGAGAGAGAGAGAGAGAGAGAGAGTTTCCTTTTGACATTTGAAGTGATAGAGCATGAAGAAGAGATAAAACAGGTCTAGTCTTTTCTGGGTTCACATATGTGTATATACATACATACATACATATATATATATATATATATATATATATAGTGTATATATATATATGTGTGTATATATATATATATATATATATATATATATATATATATATATATATATATCTATATATCTATATATATCTATCTATATATATACATATATATATATATATATATATATATATATATATATATATATATATATATATATATTTATATATATATATATATATATATATATATATATATATATATATTATATATATATATATATATATATATATATATATATATATATATCGTGTGTGTGTGTGTGTGTGTGAGTGTGTGTGTATAAATGTATGCAACTGATTATAAGGGGGAAATATAGAAAGAGTCACGTAAATTGGGCGATTCCTTACTATATAAGTATTAATTATAATAAAAAATATAGAGATAGAAGGAAAATTTGAAGGGTTGCTAGCGGGAGCTAGATAGAGATTGTTTATTTAAAAAATATTGCAGGCATTGATAATAAGACACTGGTTTCGTACTGTTTAAGAGGTTGTCTTAGTCTTTTTTGCTTTACTTTTATCTCATAGAGGCTCATACGTTTTGAATATATGATAATTTGTTTTCATGGAATAGTGGCAGATCTATAAAAGATAGAACCCGACAGTTAATTAACCCAAATTAGTTATCGTTATCACCAACACACTTTATTTGCATGGAATGTCTAACAGAACACCATGAATTTTCGATGGTAAATGCATCCTTACCAAAGAGTTAGTGTGCATCGTGTGAATATACTATCCCACAATGTAGGTATTTTTCAAAAGGATTCAGGAAAGCGTTGTTATCAAACGGACGAGAAATATAGTAATTTATGCTGCAGCTGGGATCTGCATTTTTTTTCGTTGACTCATTTATTTTTTCGTAAGGATTGTTGAATTTTTTCCTGGATGATTGATCATCGATGAAAATTCGTTAGTGTTGAATGAATAAATTTTACTTCTGTGCAAGGCATTTCAAGCTAGTACCTTGAAGCTTTCAATTTATAGCAGATGAAAAAGTCTTGACCCATCGCATTTGATTTTTAACAATTTTCGTATTTCGAGATATGTTGAATAAAAAATTTCAGTTATACGTGTCTTTATGCTCTGTCTGTCTGTCTGTCTGTCTCTCACTCTCTCTCTCTCTCTTTTAGAATCGGCATTTAACTTGGGAGTATAGGAAATCTGTTTGCCATCAAGTGTATAAAAAGAACGGGAAATCTACTAATTCGAAGTGAAAATATAATTGTAAAAAATGACTTGTTTCAAAAAATATGAAAAAATATGAGTGTTCCTGTCTCTCTCTTACTTACCTACAAAGTTTCACACAAAATATGAAGCTGTTAATCGCCAGTGTGTGTGTGTGTGAGAGAGAGAGAGAGAGAGAGAGAGAAACTCCTCGTTTCCATTATTTTACAGCCTTTTGTGAGATTTCTCTGAGAGCCCTAGACCATGAATGGTAACAATTTCTTACTGTCGCACGAGTCACAAGCATTACTTCAGCCAACGAGAGCCCCGTTGTAGTTTAACAGACTTTCCCGTAACCCATTCGTTCAAACATGGATCTTTGAAAGCCGATCTAGATTTCTGAGACTCGGCGAAACGTGATTGGTAATATGTTTGACTACTATTATTATTACATTGTTTCATATCGTTGTTCTTGCATCTCTCTCTCTCTCTCTCTCTCTCTCTCTCTCTCTCTCTCTCTCTCTAAATTCGCAAAGTCTTGGTATACTGTAAATTTTGACGGTGACAAGCAGAGAACATCTTTCATTTCAGGTATTGCAGGACGTTTTCTTGTAGCTGTTTAGTCTGCAGGTTCCACAACTATATAAGAAATGATTTAAGATTTCATGGCCTGACAGACAAGATTCTTGATTCAATTGTATGTTCTTGACATTTAAGATCATGCGAACATAGATACTTTTCTGTAATGAATTAGGAGCCCTACCTAGTTATTGTGTAACGTATGAATTTAGTCACGTACTAAAATGGAAACTTAATCCTGTTGGAAACGTATTTTAATAATGGTGTTTTGGCGTCAAATGTTGAAATTTTAAGGTATTGGGATCAGCAATAAATAAACCTACGAGTAAAACTAAATTACGTGGTTCTTCGCATTAAGTGTGTATAATGCCTGGAATCAGATTTATTTTGCTAGATCCCAGAAATATGAAAAAATGATCACCGGTGTTACTTTGGCTAGAATTGATAGAGTAGTCTTGCACTATCTTTATCTTTTGCTGATTAATTTATGTATTATAATTTAAATATATAATGCTGTTTAATGAAGGTCATCTATAAAGATTACTGTGAAAGGCCCATTTGGTTTCAATGTGAGCTTTATCACAACAATTCTGACCACTGATGGGTCTTCTGGAGATCAATGTAAAATGCAAGACAAATTAATATTTTTTCTTTGAAGTAGAGAAAACCATAGATCTGTCAAAGAAAACAGGTAAAAGAAAACTGAAGGTGACAGGACCGTTGCCTCCACAATCCCCACTCTTTTTTTCCTTCCATTCATTCCCCCCCCCACCCCACCCCCCATGCTTGTCCAGTTAAAGGTATCACATTATCTAAATTTTGAAGTTGTGCTTATGAAAGTTAAGTAAGGTATTACCTATTTTTTTTATATAAAAAATGATTTCCGATTCAGCTATCTACGGACAAATGAGTCTTCTCTAAATTAATGGGTACATTTTGATCTGAAACCAGCAATTGGCAAGAAATGAAGTTTTAGGGATTAATTATTTTACCAAATAACTCATAATTCGATGATGAATCGAGCCACATGAATATTTCCGTGGGAAATGAAGGATAGCATTTTCTGGCTGAATTGCACAGCACTGTAATAACATCAGGAGACGCAAGGTGGAATGAACTGTTGTGAACAGGAGAACAGCTATGAACAGGAGAGAGGCAGCAACTGTGGAAGTGGTCAGAGATCTAGCAGCATCGCCTCAGTGGCGTGGTTGGTTTGGTGTTTGCTTCTCACCTCGGTGGTCGCGGGTTCGATTCTCGGCCATTCCATTGAGGAGTGAGAGATGTGAATTTCTGGTGAAAGAAGTTCACTCTCGATGTGGTTCGGAAGTCACGTAAAGGCGCTGATCCCGTTGCTGAATAACCACTGGTTCCGTGCAACGTAAATTCACCATACAAAAAAAAAAAAAAAAAAAAAAAAAAAAAAACAGAGATCTAGCACGGTAAGACCCAGAATAAGTAGTTATGCCTTTGAGTTCATACGCGGCTGTCACTACATAAACATTTGCTTGATGCTATGTACTTGATATTGGATATCTTTAATAAATTTTAACTATCATCGAATATTTTTCTTATTGGTAACTTGATATAAAGAATTTACGAGTATTATGTGAAACAAATTAACATGTATATATACTTATTTTCTTGAATATAATATTTCTAAAAGCCTTAAAATATGCTCGATGTAATGCCCTTCACATCTTGTAGATGGAAGATAGTAAAACTATATATTAAGAGAGAGAGAGAGAGAGAGAGAGAGAGAGAGAGAGAGAGAGAGAGAGACTCTTAGTTTTTTGTATATGATAACAAAGGATAGCTTTTATCTTTCTATTCGGTTGTCTACTCATCAAGGAATCAAATTAATTCTCAAAGAGCAGAGACTGGCATAAGTGAAAAACTGCGGCGACAAAGTTAAATTTTCTTTTCAAAAATCTTCCTGGAACAGCGACAGAACAAGGTACGTCAATCACGAAATGACAGAAATCTAAAACCATTGTCGTTGACTTTCTTAAACACGTTCGCCAAAGAACGTGACCGATTCTTTATCAATTTTCTTTTGAGTCATGAACTGAATTCTCGAATGTGGAGGAACCTTTATGGAGAGACATACGTACCAGTTGATGCTTTAAATAATTCTGAAAATTAAATGTTTGTATAAAAATCTCTTTACAGTTTACAGAGACTTTGCTACGTTATCTAAGGTGATTAAATTTATATTGCCGAATACACCTAACCTTATATTCTGCTTCATGGGTTTTAATTTCAAGCTAGCTTAGTTCCATTTTGTTACCGTCTTCACCGAATTGTTTTTTGTCTTTATTTGTAAGTTAACCTCTTAGAAAGTTAATTCGAAGGACCATCAATGGAATCCTGGTCTTCTTTTTCGAGGAAAAATGGAGAAAATCCGAATAGGAAATATGTGCCACAAGGCCAGAAGTAAACTGTGAAATATTTATTCAAACTCTTGGACAGGGTCAGTGGAAAATTCAAGGAACTTTATATTGAAAAATTGTAGGAAAATTCACAGGCAAGTCCTAATAAGGGTAATAATTAAAACCACAATCATCGCCCCCGACACCGAGCGACACAAAAGGACTGTAGAATTCCACCAAACATATCTTTCCTGTTCTTTAACTTCCGCAAACCTCCACTTCTCTCCTGATTGTTACTTTATTATTGAGACTGATTTATAGACAATAATAACCAGACTACAGGCAGCCCAAACGACAGATCCATCAACAAAGTTCCGAAAGATATATCACTTGAATTCTATGAATGGTGACCGTACATAGTTTCACGAGTTCCTTGTAAGTTTATGATTATGAAATGATGATTGTGTTAATAAAAAAAATGTCGTTGACAAAATCAGCTAATTTGTACATGATTCATTATTTTCATTACATGGCATATAACATTCATTGCCAAGGTGGTGGGTGGGGAGTGGGAGAGGGAGATGTTTATCGTATTTTACTACATTCTAGAACTTTAGTTAAACAATTTGTCCTTTAATTTTATACAGTTAAATCAAAACATGTTTCGAGTAATTTTAAGACATAACATACACCGTAATGAACATTCGTGTGCTTCAGCTTTTGTCGGTAACAATGTGTTATCAATTTGTTGGCAACATTTTATCAGCAATTATTTTGTATTTTCTCCTAATTTCTAAGTATTTTTGTTTTTACCATGTATGTATACCATTCCACTGATTATCAGAGATTTCATTGTTGACGATTCCATTCGCTCATGACAAATATAATCACACGAATTTGATGAGTAAGTCAGTTAAAGTTACAGTTTTCCATTAATTTGCAGACGTTGATTTGTTTCCATCACGTACATCAGTCAGTAGTCTCTATTCGATGGATATTTGCATTGTTATTGTTACACTAATGCACTGAAGTAATAAAAAACAATAAATCACTTTCCTGGACAGGTAACAAAAAATTCGAAAAACTTTGAAAAATTCTAAGTCAATTTTCTTTCGTTGGTCAGTAGTCTGAGCCTTCTTTCAGTGTCATAAGCTTCCTGTCTCGTATGATCATTTATAAATGGAAAAGCTACTGTTAGTAAATATTTCTAAATTACTGGCACATCCTGAAGCGTGGTCTTCTAAGTTACATATCCTAAGCTCGTGCTCGTTTTGCTAATTCATCTGCCAATTATGGTGCGGCCCAACACGTACATGTACTTTCGTTTTATGTTATAACTTTACAATGGTATATTAATACAAATCTCATTGTCACGTAGAGTTTGCTGTTTTTGTTTCACAATTACCTACGGGTTTTGTAGCAGCAAAAAAGATATAACAATGAATGACTTGTACTAAATAAAAAATAAATATGGTATGAGAGTTTACAAAGTTAAAATCATATTCTAGAGATTAATAAGATTTTATATAATAAAAAAACACTCAACCTATATATGGATATTATATGGAAAATGAATTTAAGAAGCACTCTTCGAAAAGTATACACTTAAGAAAACGAACATCCGACGAAAAGGAAGCATGAAAAAAATAGATCCTTGGGTGATTAAAACCGATATTTTCAAAGCAAAAGGTAAGAATCTGCGAACTCCAGAGATAATAGTAAATTCCCTCTTTAACTCCGAAAACGTCTTAGGTTTTAGTTGAATTTAGTGTCCGTATTGAAATTTACCTTCATGTTGAGTAGAGATTATTTAGTGACTGTCAGGGTTCAGTCTTTATCAATGATGGGGAAACCTGGTTTCAATTGAAAGATACGAGGCTGCTGTAATTTTGGAATAAGGGCGACTGGAGTGACACTGATTTTGCTTTCTTAAAACGTTACACGTGGGAGAAGGATCGAAACTCGTAGCGGATGTCGTTCTGTTGAAAAGTGCAAGTGTGAATATATGTATTTTATATATATATATAATATATATATATATATATATATATATATATATGTATGTATGTATGTATGTATGTATATATACATATGTATATATATATATAGATATATATATATATATTATATATATATATATTATATAATATATAGAAAAAGAAAATAACTGAAACTTCAATAATGGAGAATTAAGATTATTGTTGAATGATGTTTTGAAGGATATATTGTTTTTGACAAGACCTTTTGTGTCATCCAACACGGAAAGAAAGAGTTTCAGTTACATGTTGATTACATTATAGATTTACTTATTTTCAAATTGCCAGTCCGGTAGCATTAAAGTCATGGGAGAACAATTGCATTCATAATAGGTTATCATCAGCAAATTTCTATAAACATTTTGCATTAGGATTGGTAGTTTTGACTAATAAATGACTGAACAACAAACCTGAACCATTCCTGAGGGGCATGCTGCCAACTGCAGGCCACTCATTTCCCCGTGCTTCGAAGTTTGAGGAACCTACGGGAAAAAGAGGGGCAGGAAAGTTGGGAGGAGGGAAATAACTGCCGTCCGAGTGTATGAAAATGAATATTTCAGTGATGCTTTTAAATGTACACAGGGTTTCCAAACAGGCTTCGTAAATAACATTCAATAGAATATATCTAAATCACATCCAATACATTTAATTAATTCCGAACCGTTTGTTTTTTCAGACATCTACGCCTCCCTTAATCATACTGATTTTCTCTTTCCAAGGGCTGCACGTGGAATTCTTCCTTCCTCACCGGATCATATTGCAGATCCCTTCAGACTGCTGCATGAGATCGCTTAAGAAACATGAACCACTCGTGCTGGACTATTTCTTTTCTATGACAACTTTGAAAAGGATACAATTGATTAATTAAGGAACAGAAAATTTAAATAGTTGGTAGCTTAATATCTTACAATTATCCTCGCATATACTTATAAAAAAAAGTTACTTGTAACTTAAAGTGATGGACTGAACACTTGATATTTGGGGAAAAAGCTAAGCTTGAAATATCTTTTATTAAGCATCAAATCTCCCAAAGGTTATCAGTTTTCAGGAGATATTGTTTATTACTGCATTCTGCGTGTGAGAGCTACTTTGGAGCATGGCAAAAACATAACTGAATCTTTTATTGTTCAAATGCCTACCGAATATCAGATACATGGGTAACTTGGATGTCAATAGATTTTGTTTTTTGTTGTTTAAGCAATCTGGTCTTATACTAGTACTAGCTTTAGCTGTTTTGAACAGACCGGTATGTCATTTAAAATTTTTTTTTTTTTTTTATTAATCTAGGTCTTGCTGCGACGAATATCTTAGCAATTATTGGGTTATGAAATAATATGTTTGACAGACGATATTAGTATAACAGAATCTACTATCACTTTCACCTGATAGCATGTGAATTTTTTTATAGCTACAATGGCTCTTCACCTTCTTAATTTCCTCACAATTACTACTAGAAGTTTTGAATCCAAGTGAGAAATAAATGAAATCTTACCTTTAATAGTGGCATTCGAACCCATACCCTCCGGTCAGTAGTATTAATTCCCATCATTAAAATTCAGGGCTTGTATAAGCGTATCTAATCCAGAACTCAAATTCTACTCAAATTTAACAAATGGAGGCGAGAAGGCCAGGCTTGTTATCAAGAGTCATTTTGTACTCAGTCACATTTCTGAATTTAAGAATGACTTTTTCCTTATCGTATATTAAATTGGTGTCACGACTTGAAAGGCCAACGCCACTGGATTATTGGATAATAACACCATGTAGTATCTTTAGTTCTCTGGCGAGAAACTACAAAATGAGAAGCCGGCTTTGTCTAAATGTTCCCATGGCTCGTTGTACTACTTTCCGCACGATCAGGTTACGAAAGGACCACATTATCTACTGTTTGAAGCAACTTGTAACGACGACGTACTAAATTTGCTGGGTGTTTTCCAGCATAACGGCGTTTCATCTCCAATAAAATTAGATTCTTTACGAAATTACTGAAGCAAGAATTAACGAATTGATTAAAGTTCGAACATTCCAATTTAGATTTTGAGTTCATGTGGCTGCACGTAGTATAGCAATTTTACTATGACATCCCCTTTCACTTAATTGTTATTTATGTTCCCCCAGAACGAGCCATTGCATCTTTTATCAAAGAGCATTATTACTGAAGATTTATCTATTCTATTTCTATCCTTTTGTGGCTTGATATCTTCATAAATTCTTTTTCTGTTTTGTACCAAAATATTGCATTGTAATTCTAAAATCTAAATATGTAATGATTGAGAAAAAAGCTCTGTCATTAAGCGTTATCATCATTATCATCCACATTATTGTTTTGGTCCTTATTATTATAGTTACTTCTTTAAACCACACTGTTTCCATCAAGTCTATATAGATTTTGGCTAGGTCACCACATAGTCCCATGTTTATTTGAACCAAATGATTGAGGCACCGACCGAGTTTCAAAGTCACGAGGTTACAAAAATGGCAAAAATCGTCAAAATAAGATTACGGATATCTCTCTAAATATGATAATTTCATACAAAATCCAAGCACTCTCATTTGCCCATCGGGATACAACCATATGTCACCTCAAACCCTTGAGGTCTGTCCTTCAAAATCGCAGGCCACGTAACGTATGTAAATTCCTATTCTTTGCATATTTGGAGAAACGGGAAACCTAGAGGTGGGGCTGCTTGTGATTGCTAGCATTTTATCAATGCATAAAGCTGGAAACAGCAACAGATAGTGAAAAGTAAAACGTGCCCTCGAAATCTACGGGGTTTTCCCGAAGATCTTTCCCTTTAGGAGCAATGACTTTCTCAGAACAGGTGGAACATTCTTTGAATAGAGATGTTTACGCAACTGTCAGAGACAATTACAGTGATGGCCGGCCATAAATTAGCGAGAAGGAAAATTCCGATGGTCAAACGTCGAAATTGACAATAAAATGGGACAAAGAAGGATAAAAGGAGATTCCAAAACGACAATTATGTCTCTCGGCAGCTACACCGACCCATCCCCTTTTGCGAAAAAAAAAAAAAAAAAAAAAAAAAAAAAAAAAAAAAAAAAAAAAAAAAAATCCACACACCAATCCATCAAAATTTACCAGTAGGTTGCTTTCAATTGCAGACAGACTTTCATATATACATTATCTATATTCACTTAGACATTATAAGAATGAAAACAGCACTGTAGCCGGGAACAAGTGAGAAGGTGTGAGATTTGTTTTTGCATTTCGAAATTATCCTCTAACCAGGCAAAGTTCCTACATTTATACCTCATGAGTAAGCCCCAGACCGAACAGATGCTGAAAATGATTAAAGATTAAATATAAAGCCAGGTGGCTATAAAAAAGGAATCAAAATCAATAAAAAATGCGAACGATGAAAAGGCACATAACTTATATACGATTGAACAAATGTGACCTTATTTGATTAAACAGACTTAAGCCCGCCGTAATGATCAGGACCCGACCACTTCTGTATCAAAGTATTACTCATTGAACCGTAGCGACACATCTGCACCCGACTCTGATAGCAGCAACACACACCCCCCACCCCCCACCAAAGCACCTAACCCCTTTTTGGCCATCATTCCTATTGAAGACATGTAAATCCACCCGTTCTATATTACTCCGACTTCACCAATATGCTGCACAGCCAGTTGCACGATATTGGTACCAAATTGACGATTCAACTTGTCTTTAATATCACGCCTGTTAAGGAGGATATGATTACACTGACGCATCACAGTATTGCTTTATGATGACACAATTAGGTAGATGGGTAGTGATCGTTCATAACGTGAACTTATTCTAACCACAAGCAACGTATATGATACAAAAAAGAGTGCATAATTATAATTGGTAGTAAGCCAAAGTTATTAAGTCATTGAAAACTTTTTTTTGAATGATTTCTATACAGCAGATACCAATATTAGGAAAATATTTAGTGTTAGGAATTCTGAAAAGAGGAATAAAACCGTAAATTGTTTTCTTACATTGTACGTACAAGTATGCACAGAAACACATGGCTGCAAAAACACCGACAAAACATAATTCGCACACACACATACTTACACATGCATACGCATATATATATATATATATATATATATATATATATATATATATATATACGTATATATATATATACACATATATATATGTATTTATAATATGTAGATATATATACATACATATATATGTATATATTTATCGTTACACACACATATTTATACATACATAGAAACACACAACACGTACACACACACGCATATATATATATGCGTGTGTGTGTGCGTGCTGTGTGTTTTTATGTATGTATAAATATGTGTGTGTGTAATGATAAATAAATAAATATATATATATATATATATATATATATATATATATATATATATATATTATGTTTTTCAGTTGTTTTCTACATAGTAAAAATGAGTGGTGTCTAAGCGTCTTTGTTAGAATATGCCCAACAGTTTCCTTCTCCGATGGACCTCCTCTTAGAGCGTTTATTAAGGAAAGAGAAAAACTAGACAATGTTTGTAGCCCAGAAAGGCCTGAAATCGTAATCATGAAATACTGTTACCAGAAACTAGCAGACTGAACTAAAAAACACATTCAGCAGTAAAAATAATACAATAAAATAAGAATATTAGTTGAACAAACGAAAAATACCATATCAAAATAGGTAATATGTCCATTAGAACAGCATAACACTCAGTACATATTAACAAACGCATATTATATGATACTTAGTGGATATACATATGTATATGTATAACTGAATCATGAAAGTTTGGAACGTAATAAATCCATAAATAAAGGTATAAGCCACGAAGGAAAGATAAACAACGAACTTTCTGCAAGATCTTTTGATTTAACGGCCCTTACTTAGCAGACGAACTGACTTACATGAGAAACTGAGAGTACAGGAAAGGTCATATAAGTGACAGATAGGGATTATAAGGAGATTAGTACCTAGAATCCAACACACCTGGAGAATGAGTAACCTTTCCAAATAAGCATAATCATGGGGACAATTTAAGAACAAAAACATTAAGTCCAACTGCTCAGACACAGGGACAAGACAATTGAAGGATTATACAGGGCGGTAGCTGACCACATTCAGATCTTTGGTAAACAAAAACTTATTCATAAAATATATTATACATACATATACAAAGAAAATATCTCTAAGACAACTTATTTGTATTTAAGTTTGTAATTATATCTTTGAGGTCATTCTTAAACATGTTACAAATACAAGGGTCTAAATGAAACAGGCCATGACTAATATTAAAATTACAATTGGATGTATGTTATTTTATGGCAGATTCTAAAAGATTTTGTGATAAGACATCTTTTGATCTTGCAATTACTGAACTACCAATCCAATTTATCCGGTGCTTGTTTTCACTTAAATGAATGAATATTGCGATAGATGTTTACCCAGTTTTGACAGAATATTTATGCTGTTTTAATCTTACTTGTAAGCCCTTGCTCGAGTGTCAGAGATAAAAGGAGGGGCAGTCCGTACATGGAATTTTATATATTATGCTGTTGCTTTCCCTGGAGTCATTTTTTATTAACATTCTTTTTAGTGTGTTATAGGAAAAAACAGGGTTGACCTTAAAGGCTTTTAGCAATGATTTAATGGTTTCAAATCCGTTAAAATAAGGCAAACGGAGAATGTTCTTAGAATTTTCTTTCTCTGTGTTACATACACTATAAAACTTTTTGTGGGCTTTATTATAGCAAATATCTAATATATGTTAAGGATAACATAAATCTTTCCCTATTTTTCTTATGTATTCAATTTCTTGATCCAAATATTGGGGACTGACAATGCACAATGCTCGTAAAAAACATAGAAGAAAAAATTTATATTTTGATGTTAAGATGGTGGCCTGAATATAAATGAACATAAGTTAAGTTGTTGTTTGGTTTCTATAAATACTGAATTTACGTTGAAATGGTTCTCTATAAACTTTACAGGAATGTTTCCTGTAAAGGGGTATAGATATGTTGATGATATTTTAGCTGTTCTGCCTGCCGGTATTGATGTAAATGATTTACTCTCTAAATTAAATAACCAGGTACCATCAATTAAGTTTATTCTAGAATTGGAAAAAGACAATTGCCTCCCTTTCTTAGATGTTTTAATACAAAGAAAAATATTTCAATGTAAATTCAGTATTTATAGGAAACAGCCAACAACTTAACTTATGTTCATTTTTATTCAGGCCACCATCTTAACATCAAAATATCAGTTTTTTCTTCTATGATTTTATGAGCATTGCACATTGTCAGTCCCCAATATTTGGATCAAGAAATTGAAGACATAAGAAAAATAGGGAAAGATTTATGTTATCCTTCACATATATTAGATATTTGCTATAAGAAAGCCCACAAAAAGTTTTATAGTGTATGTAACACAGAGAAAGAAAATTCTAAGAACATTCTCCATTTTTTCTTATAATAACACACTAAAAGGAATGTTAAAAAATGGCCCCAGGGAAAGCAACAACATAATATATAAAATTCCATGTATGGACTGCCCCTCTTTTTATCTCAGACAGTCGAGCAAGGGCTTACAAGTAAGATTAAAAATGCATAAATATTCTGTCAAAACTGGCCAAACATCTAATGCAATATTCATTCATTTAAGTGAAAACAAGCACCGAATAAATTGGATTGGTAGTTCAGTAATTGCAAGATCAAAAGATGTCTTATCACAAAATCTTTTAGAATCTGCCATAAAATAACATACTTCCAATTGCAATTTTAATATTAGTCGTGGCCTGTTTCATTTAGACCCTTGTATTTGTAACATGTTTAAGAATGACCTCAAAGATATAATTACAAACTTAAATACAAATTAGTTGCTTTAGAGATATTTTCTTTGTATATGTATGCTTAATATGTTTTTGTGAATAAGTTTTTGTTTACCAAAGATCTGAATGTGGCAGCTACCGCCCTGTATAATCCTTTAATTGTCTTGTCCCTGTGTCTGAGCAGTTGGACTTAATCTTTTTGTTCTTAAATTGTACCCATCTTTATGCTTATTTGGAAAAGTTACTCATTCTCCAGGTGTGTTGGATTCTAGGTACTAATCTTATAATCCCTATCTGTCACTTATTAATCTAGGTCTTGCTGCGACGACTATCTTAGCAATTATTGGGTTATGAAATACACACACACACACATATATAGTTATAGTGCTGTATAGTGTGTGTTGAAAAAATCTGGTATCAAGCCATTTCATGTTATCAGCAAGCCCAACATCACTCAGCAACAGAGAGAAGACTGTGCATGGTTTTGTGGTTCGCTTCTTAAAGATTGGGATGAAGCTGACTTTCTCCATGTTGCTGCATAAGTGAATTCTTCATTTACACAGTCAGGAAGCCAAATCATAAAAATGACATCATTTGGTCTGCAAAGCTGGATGATATCAGTGATGACGTGCATTATCACCAAGTTGTGAAATTTCCTAATGTTTGGCAATTTTTCTCTGTTTCACAGTCAAATGGTTAATGAGGATCATCAAAGAAAAAGGACAGTCATGGAATGGCGAATACTTCAGAGAAACTGTGCCCACTGGTGGAGTATTTCCTTTCCCCAAAGATCCTGAAAATGTGTTATCTGTTGAAGAAGTCACATTTTTGCATGGTAAGGCACCATACTTCAAGGCTCTTCAGACACAGGAGCTGCTTCAAAACAGTGGTATCGATTTCCTCTCGTCAAGTGAATTTCCAGGAATCTCCCCTGACCTTAATGTATGTGAAAACATTGGTAGTATCTTGAAGGATCATGTTGAAGCGCGCACATGAACTATGATGGTATACCAAGCCTTGATGACCTGCGAAGAGAGGTGATCAAAGTGCTCAGGGAAATGGAGGTTGAATCTCAGCTTTTTTGTGATTTGCTGAAATCATACCCCTCAAGAATGCAGGCAGGTGGAGCCCACACAAAATATTAAACACTCAAAGAGAAACTTAAATAAATACCTGTACTGAAGTAGTTTTGTTTTTGTCCACATCAGTTTTAGTTTATGCTGTAGAGGGGGCCACTAATTTCGAAACACCCTATATATATATATATATATATATATATATATATATATATATATATATATATATATATATATTTAAGTCATATCACATTTCCGTGATTCATATACATATATCGAGCTACAATGTCCTTTAATATCTAATTCGCTCTACCTCGGAATTAATATATTTTCATATATGCTTAACCGAAGGGGAATTTTTTCTCGATAATAGATTTGCCTGGACCAGGGCGCGAACCTATGGATCCTTTCAAACCCAGGAACGTCAGTGAAGCTTTACCTACTACACCCACTGACGTTCCTGGGTTTGAAAGGATCCATAGGTTCGCGCCCTGGTCCAGGCAAATCTATTATCGAGAAAAAATTCCCCTTCGGTTAAGCATATATGAAAATATATTAATTTCCGAGGTAGAGCGAATTAGATATTAAAGGACATTGTAGCTCGATATATATATATATATATATATATATATTATATATATATATATATATATATATAAATTCCATTCTTTTACATATATGTACGGACTCGTGTAAATGTCAATGCATCTAGGCATACATATAGCTTAGAATACAAAAAACAAACAAAAGAGGTATATTTGATGGTAAAAAATAGAAACAAATATGAAAGCATGGGACTAGGTAGCTGAACTAAAATAAAATCAAAGATAACACGAAGAAAGTAAAAAGTGCGAACGAAAGAAACTTGAAAGAGGAAAATACTTAGCTAGGCTGTAGTAAGTAAGGGAAGACAACACCGAGAAAGCAAAACATGAGTATATTTAAAAGTATTCTACTTAGACCTGGGGTTAGGACCAAATACCGAGTCGAAAGAAGAAGCCCCGAAGGATCTGATCCCAAGTCAAAAGGTAAGGTGTTACAGCCCCGTTGCCTATTAGGTTTCATTGATCTTTTAATTTCCCTTATTCAGTTTCCTTCTTTTACCTTCCATTCTATAACTACTTTTCATTTGCTCTTTATTTTACGATTTTCTTTCCATTATTATAGTGACTATACTTATACGCGTAACGTATAACTTTACACAATATTTATGTGAAAATTTAAATGCTTACTCAGAAGTTAAACCACAGGAAACTGACATGAGAAAGAAACAAAATAACTTGCGATTTTCTTCAGCATTTAGATCTAACAAGCGTGCATAATTAAGGTAAAAGAAAGAATGACTCGAAGCTCGTAAATTCGAACTTTTTGTTTTTGTGTTGTGAAAAAGATTTTAGAGAAACACTTATTTCTTTTCGACAGGTTTCTCATGATTAGAGGGTCAAAGATGAGGAAATGCATAATACATGAACATAAGTAATATTGTCATTGTTTGTTTCGGAATGACAAAAGTCATGACCAAGTTTTTGCTATAATGTTTTTATTTCAGAAAATAGATAAAATAAACTCCAACAATTAAAGCAGTAAGGTATTTTACCTGTTGTGGGTAGAATATACACTTCTATATAAAAAAGCAAAGCTATAACAGAAATCACATTTCCCCAGTATCCAAAGTGTCATTTCTACACGTTTTTCCATATCACAAACCTCTTGGTTAACTTTCAGAGACAGACAAACAAGTATTTTCCATAACATTATTCTTTGTTATTCGACGACAAGAAACCATATGGCATTAGTTATGCAATGAAAGTACAATAAACAACAACCATGCAATGACAAAGATCCAAAGATAAGCCACTCGTCCCGGAGTGGCATACCCCACACGCCTGAGCTGTGCCGGCGTCATAGTCACTGACTCTGCAGACGCAACCGAACACCAGTGACGTCACAGCACACTCCAGGTACTTGATGGGAATCCGCCTTTTGCAAATAAATTGTTGAATCTTTTGTGAAAACTTCATTTGAAAAGCTCTGTCTGTATCCAGCTTGTCGTAAAACTAATATTTGTCATCGATATTTATCACTTTTCATGAAAACGTGAGGCCTCGTTGCCATCAAATTCTTAAAATCTAGAAGCAAAAGGAAACAAAAGACTGTAATTGCAAGGGATGTTACCTGATATGTCGGAGACCTCGCTAACAAAGGCAGAAGCGACAGGCATACTGTCATCCTTGCCATATGATTTTAACTCACGTTTTTTTCTCCATGGAATGTGGTTTTAAAAGCTAAGCATTTTGGATCTTTCTTTTACATTTTTAAAATTCATTTTAACTCAACTAATGTCAATTGTCTTGTTATCTGTATTCTGTATGATGCCTTCTATTCTGTTTTAATCGTTTTATGACAACTGTAATTTTTGATTTTTTAAATTTTCGTCTTTTGTCCGAGTTATTTTAATGTTTGTAAATTTGTTTGTCTATTTAACCTTGAAAATGGGACTTGTTGTCCAGAAACGCCAGCAATCATAATAAAGCCACCTGATTTCGACATGGCTGTCTTTCTCCGACTTCGATTGTTTGATGAATTTTTTAGGGACTACCTGCTTCCCCGTGGTATATATATATATATATATATATATATATATTATATATATATATATATATATATATATGTATATATATATATGCGTGAGCGTACGTAAGTGTGTATAAGTTTAGTTAGCATAGGCACCCTTATATTTGAGAAAATGTGAGCAGATATTATCACTAAGAAAGTATTTTGACTTTTCCCATATTTTCAGCTAATGCCTTTCGGGATGGATTTTGTTTGATGTTATACTTACAATATATTACTGCTAGTTAGCATAGAATAACATTACAAAGACAAAGCAAGACGAAAACAAAAGCAAAACCACTTGTAACACCTATCATCTTAATACTGAGTTTATTTATGCCCAAACAGCAGTACATACATTTCCAAGAACTGTCGATATTACGACTTACCTTTAGGCGTTAAATATTTATATAGATTGACCCTAATGCATCTAGAATTAAAATTCTGATTGGTTATCTAAACGTTGTTATCACAGTAACCATTCTTCGTGTACACCATAGAAACATCCAAAGACGACGGAGGGAGATGAGACCGGTGAAAGAGAAGAGTATCATCTGATTGAGCAGTGAGTTTCTTGTTGAGCTTAAAGTACATATTTACACAAGCACATACACAAACTTATACGTATATATGTATATATATATATATATATATATATATATATATATATATACATACTATATATATATATATATATATATATATCTATATATAGATAGTATATATATGTATATATGTATACATATATATATATATATATATATATATATATATATATATATATATATATATATATATATATCACAAGGTGGAGAGGTAAAGGCATGTCTCAGCGTAGTACATAATTTATTGCCGACGTTTCACATCACTTAGATGCATTTTCAAGGCTGGGAATGATAAAAATACAAACATACAAGACTCTTCACTGATAAAATACCGTATAATATTTAAAATTTAAAATTGAACACTAAAACATTTAAAATGTAAAAATTATTGTACAACAACACTAGGTTGGAGAGACAACCTACCAGACATGCCTTTACCTCTCCACCTTGTGATATCTGTAGGGCTTGAGCCTCCTTACTAGCTCTTCTATATATATATATATATATATATATATATATATATATATATAATATATATATATATATATATTAGTTGGGAAGCTTACTGAACTAGTGGGGACCTGGTGGACATAAGTGAGACACTTTGTGTGGTGATTTTTTACACCTTAATGAACTTGGTCGTCGATATTTAAAAGTTAAGTTTGCGTTCTCGAGAAGTCACACCCGTTTTGACCACGCCCTTCGCGGGTTCACCAAACTCTCATTTTCCACCATTTTCTTTTCATTTGAACAAAGTCTGGATCGTTTTACAGGCTCTTTTTTATGGTGCTGAGTCGATTTTTCACACTTTCAAATGGACCATACATGTTTTTGTGTCAGTATTTGGAGTGTTCAGCATATATGTTGCGAGCAAATAAAAGAACTTTTTTGAAAAACGGTTTTGTGTTAAAAAAATTTTTCTTTCTTTACAAGCTATGCTTTCAAGTATACACATTTGAAGAAAAACTTAGCAAATAATGAATTCTTTCAGCATAGACATGAACAAGTGGTACACAGATGAATAAGGGTCACTTCTTACCCATGAACAGTGTTTAGAGAAGCACGCATTCTTGTCTATTTGTTCCATGTGCACTTGCACAACTGCGTGCTTACGAGCCCAACCTTTCCACAAGAACATCTTTTGCATCTGCTGTCAGTCTTACATACACACTTAACCAGTTCACGGCAAGCTGCAGAGACTGCTGGTAAGGTTGTCCAAACGGGAGGCCAGGAACTGGTGGTTTCATCCTTTGTCTGGTCCCAGTTCTCTGGAGAAGGTGCTGCTTGTTGTGGCTGGTCACAGGTGGCCCAGATGCCTGTTTAATAGACTGCACGTTTTCAATGCTGCAGTGAGGCATCTTGCGTTGGTGGAATGCCATCCATTGACTTACTTCTTTGGCAGAACAGTTCCTTGCATGCTTCATTGACAGACTCCAGCTGGCTGGTTTTGTCATATAAGACAACTGTGTAGCATTCCAGGTGCTTGAAGTGATCCACATCAATGTCTAAGGGAGTGTAAGTATGCTGTGCCATCAGCATTAAGGCATCTGTCACCTCGGGATAGCACTTCCATGCGTCCCAAAGCTGTTTTTTCTTTTTTCCCCCTCATCCAAAGAAAGACGATGAAGTGTTGCAACCAGTAAAACTGTGGAATGCAGGCAATGCTACACACTTCTCCTTTCTCAAGGCCTGAGCAGCAGCATTGATGTGAATGTAGTTAAACTTTTTCCCTACTCCAAAGGACACCCATATATCTGCTGCTGGACATATGTTTCTGAGATGGTAGAACTTACCTAGCAGGATGATGACATCAGTGTCAACGGTGCACACCAAGCATTTTGCAGAGCCATTCTCCAAAGCATCTTGCAAGTGAAAGACAACATGAGTGTCTGCTTCTTCGTGATAACATTGTGGTATGCTGTGGTTTGACCCCGTCATGACAATCCCCTGACCACGTTTGGTGATGACTTCCTACTCTTTGCAATTTTGACTGAGAGGAATGCAAACAGTTGCTGCTTGTCGTCTGAGTGTCTGAGAAAGTCATGCCATTTTACAGGAATCTTGTTCTGACCCCTGGCCTTTCTGCATGTTCCTTTTACCCTCGTTTCTCTTGCTGTTCTTTGTATACATGTCCCAAATGACTTCCAGTCTTTGAGCACTCTCCAACTGATTTCTGAGGCAGGGGAGAAGCACAACATCTACATATTCTTCAAACATTGAAACCCCACCAGCTGGCAAAAAGTGCTCAACACAACAGCAGCACCATCTGCAACTTTCATATCAAAGGTACTAGGGGGTTCTGCTTCTGATGCTGGTTTCTCCAATGGATATGTGACGTCAGGCTCAACGCCAATAACTTCCAAGGTAGTACAGTTGTCAGATTCTTCTGCTTCAGCAACACCCTGAAGGCATGCTTCAATGTCCTCATCAACCAACTCTTCTGCATCAGCAGAACTTTGACCCCCCGTCTGTGTTGCCTTCATCAGGCATGTCATCAGGTCCGACTTCGTCCCAAGGCACAATCTGCCTCTGTCTGAAAGGGCAGGTAGGCATTTGTTGTTTACATGCATGAAAAGTGCCCATTTCCATTTCTCTGTGCTGTGCCACAATGTACAGACGGGAGAAGAAATCTACTTTAGTCTCTAGTGGTACAATCTTTTCTGATTCTTTTGTCTTTACATTTGGCACTGATGACCTGAAAAGTGGCAGCGAGTTCCTCTAGCCCTCAAACTGCTGCTAACCATGTGCCTCCACATTGCGAACTGTATTCACAATAGATTCATCAAAAGGCCTCCATACTCTGAACGATTGTCTGAACGATTGTCTGAACGACTGTCTGAATCGTTTGCAAAAACTG
Source organism: Macrobrachium nipponense (assembly GCF_015104395.2). NCBI lineage: Eukaryota > Metazoa > Arthropoda > Malacostraca > Decapoda > Palaemonidae > Macrobrachium > Macrobrachium nipponense. The sequence goes on from NC_087213.1 coordinate 32,024,138, forward strand.
TGTATGGGCTTGTCTGAATGCAAAAGTGGCCGGAGCTTCGTGTCTGAACGATCTCAGCGGGAATCTGTCACGACCAGGTTGCAACTTAAGTCTGTTATACACAGATCGTTCAATGTACGGGTTTGTCTGCCGATATAATGCTATTGCGCGCGTCTCTTCTAGAAATGATGCCATGTCTTCTTGAGACAAAAATCTTTGTTCAGACTGAAATCGGTGTGGAGATCTTTCATACTGTATGAATAGTGTGTGTGTGTGTGTGTGTGATAACGACAATCGTTCAGACAGTCGTTCAAACAATCGTTCAGGTGTCCAAAGTTAGAAGCTCAGGACACTTGTGCAAGAAAGGGCTGCCCATTTCAGAGATGGTTTGTGAAAGATTCACTACCCACTATCTGAAGTTTTTCTGTTTAGAAAGAGCTTCTTCATGGTGGAGATGGTTTTCATTTTCTTCTGTGAAGACGTTCTCCTCAAACTCTTTCAGGATTCGTGCTTGCTCAGGACCTGCAAGCATCCAACTCAAAAGGCTGTGAGGTTCTCCATCAGCCCAAGAGCACCGCCTGCACCTTTCACCCCTCTCGTTATTCTGTTCATGTGCTTGGTCCTCAGGCATTGAGGAGAAGCAGTTGGTCGTCTTAGAAACAACCCACCGTCCGTTCTGAGCAAATTCCGGCTGAATAGAGAGAGGAAGCCGCTCCATATCACGAATGTGCACGCGTAACCAACGCGCATAGTTGTGGTGGTCGAGTAACAAGAACCAGGGTGCAAAAGCCTTCAGTGCTTCCACATATAACTGGAAATTCCCTTTACGGTGAGGACTAATGAAGGTGAGAACTAGGAGCTCTAGCCTGAAGACTGTATTCCGGTACTGGAATGTTGGACTCTTCTCAATCATGTCCTGTCTCCATGTCTTTTTTACCTCTTCTGTTTGAGGCAAGTCTGTTTGAGGGGAGGGCATCTAGCTGGAGCTTCGCAAGGAGAAGAGTTACTGTTCTGATGTGTTTGCCGCGTCTTGGTAATGTGGCAGCAGTTGAGAAAAGAAAGTCCTTGCAGAGGTCTTCCTCTAATGTAAATAAAGGTAATTACGCATTGGTTTATAAATATTTTTCAATATTACTCTTTCGGTCGCAATTTGAGTTGAAATTTGTGAAAAAATGTGTGATTTTTCGAAAAAAGAATGATATAAAATACAATATTAAATAAAAACCAATGCGTCGTTTTTTAGAGGATATGATGACAAACAATTAACAGCAAACAGAATTTGTCTATCATAATTATAACCATAGTTATAAGCTTTTGAAAAAAGGATCCGGTGGCCACTTTGGATCCGTTACTATGGAAACGATGAGATAAAAATTCATAGAACCAACTTTTTTGGCTTTTCTAATCAAAGGTTCACATCTGATGAACTTGGAATGGCAAAAAAACAAAAACAAAAACATGGACTCTGCATCATCCAAAACTCGTAAGATGATCCACACTTTCCCCCTTCTGGCCCCCGAGGGGCGTGGTCAAAAGGGTCGTGGCATCTCGAGAACGCAAACCTAAATTTTAAATATCCACGACCAGATTTGTTCTGTAGTGTCTAAAGAATCACCACACAAAGTGTCACACTTATGTCCGGCAGGTCCCCTTCTGAGCTTTATGTCTTTAAGCAGCCCCACTATATATATTATACAATATATAAAGTAATGGATTAAGAACACTGCTGTAGGAATCATCAGAGATTACGTTCGTGCAGTAGAGATTTCAAATATAATGAAAAATTCTTTTTACAGACTCACACTTTAGGAGTTCATATGTTACCCAAAACAGAGAGAGAAGAGAGAGAGAGAGAGAGAGAGAGAGAGAGAGAGAGAGAGAGAGATTCTATTAGGTGTAAATTCTACAAACACGTGGAAGTTTACCAAATATGTTGTTTAATTACATCGAGTTTACTTTACACTGCAGTTCCACTGGGTGGACTTGATCGGCCACTCGAGAAAAAATCATTCAATATTAATGATAATAATAATAATAATAACAATAATAATAATAATAATAATAATAATAATAATAATATAATAATAATAATAAAATAATAACGCGTCCGCACCCTTGTAAGGGGTCTTAGAGTGTGCAGTCAGGAAGCAAGATGAGAAACCCATGGTGTTATTTTAACAAGAAAAAACTGATATCTACTAACGTAATTAGTATCGCACCAGAGGAAGCGCAAAGTTCACGTCTTAAGATCCCTTTGAACGTCACGAGAAGACGTTTCTCTTTCTATTACAACAGGGGACTCTTACAGACGACCCCAGTCACCCGTATTGGCAATATCCCTACTATTACTACTACTACTTCTGTTGATAATAATAATGATAATAAAACTTGAATAAAGAAAAAACAGATTCTTAGACCTCAGCCACAAATGAGTGTAGGGAACCATGGGAAATAAAGCATCTGGACAACATTGATAGCACTGTTATATCTTAACAACTTGCCACATTATCTTTTTTGTAAGAATGAGTTATCAATATAATACAGTTTCCCTTGAACAGAATATTTGAACGGTCACAAAGAGCTCATTGCGTGTCTCGCTCGATGGAAGAACCAAAAACATTATTCATTTTTTAATCCTGGATTGATGTCAATCAACAATAAAAGATTTGTCATGAACATAATTTTGTCTGTTATAAAGTACAGAAAGTTTTCACAGACTATCTCCATTCTTGTTTTTTTTTTTTTTTAATTAACTTAACGTCGTGGAGCGTTGACAGAAGAATACTTTAATGGACGCCCTCGAAACAAAATTACAGATCATATGGTTAATTGAAAGAAAACCAAAGAAGGCACTGATTGGATGCTTAGGCATTCAAATCACGATTTTCACACTGTATAAGCATATAAAAGATATTTTCCTTCCATTTTCCAACCTCGATTCATCTTCATTTTATACGTCATAGCGCTTGAACCCAAGTTCTACAACTTTCACATGTACTTTGAAGGAATGATTCAGCCATTCCTTTTTTGAGTGTTTTTTGAAGCCATTTTTCAAAATAAATGGGAAAAAAATAGAAAGATCATGAATTACTTGAAAAGTTTCAATTTCCCGAAGTAGTGCATATCTTCGGATAACTCGCAATTAAATTTTTTCTCATTTATGATTTATTCGTTAGCTTCATCGTCCTCAATGAAATGAGTTTTATTATTGGAGTGCGGTGATCCGCATTTCTATTGTTATAAGAAAAAATTTAGAAAAAATGTCTTTGTACACGATAAGCCCAATAAGTTTAAACATTAATTAAAAAAAACAATTTATAACTGAGTTTCTTTACTTATTCTACAAAAATCTCAATGGTATATTCCATTATAAAGGCAAACATTTAGTTGTACCGTCCTTAGTAAAGGAAGCGTACTAAAGCCAAAAACAATCATGAAAACAAATGAAATACAGAATTACTCGTAAAAAAAGTTCCTTTTTTCAAAAAACGAATGACAATTTGTAATTCTAATCAAATATGAAATGACAAGACAAGACAGATAATTTAAAGGAAGACTCGGAGCCAGTGCCTCATTAACATTTGCTTGCTAATTGCTTTTGGGTGTAATTAATAGTTTTTATTTTCTTGCCTTCCACTTAGAGCAGTTATAATTAGAGCATGCATCCACAAGGGGCATATTGAAATTTCTGATCCTGAAAACAAATGCCAGACCAGGAGGAATATTATTAGAAATGCCATAAATTGTTTCTTCTTTAAGACACTACAAGGAACATCAAGTCGACAGCCCTTGAAGTTGTAGTCTCCTTTATTTGAATGCCTTTGTTATTTCAGCTTTTTCGATCGACAATGCTAAAAACTGTTTTATGACAGTAGTATAATTTTCGTGAGATATGCTTTCGCACCATTTCTGATATTAGGAAGATACAATATAAAAATGTATTTAGACCCTGTTAATTAAAACATCGAACCAGTAACTGATAGATAGTCGGTTTTGGTTTTTTTCTATCCCAGTGCAGCAGGACATAAGTATAGACTTCGAAAACCAGTTGATAAACACCTGGAATCACTACTCTAAAGGGTAAGTTTTAATATATATCTTACAGGCATAAATTGATGTGTTAATGAATTACATATCGTGTCAGCTGCTCTTGCTTGGAGACAGAGTGAGCTGTAGAGGCAGCCTTCTTGAATGAAGGAATCTGATGCGTATGGGTTTTTAAGCTGGTGGCTATCCGTACTGTTGCCAGGGGCGGTTTTGAGGCGTGGTGGGTATGTACATTCGTTTGAACGGATGTCACAGTTCTGACCGATCGAGGCACTTGAGGGAAAGACACATTCCTTTGTGATAGGAAGAAAGACGGTTGAGCGAACGCCAAGTGTCGGGAGAGAACCCCCATCTCAAAGATGGGGTCTATTCCATGATATTAGAGACGGGATTCTCTGACTTGACTAATACAATGTAACAATTGACATTTTGAGTCTGGGAGTGAATACTTAGCCAGAGAGTGGAATGATAACTTAATAGTTTTCTTTGTGGGCCAGACTTGGTTTTTTATCACTATGACTTATTAATCATTTTGCTCTATTTTATGTTCATCTGCTTTGGGCAATAAATAGTATATTTTTGTATTTATGTGAGCTTAATAGCCTAATGACATGTTTGCAAATAGAGGGCGCCCGCTGTCAGCACTTAAGGGTTTTCAATTTGTGTAGTTTTGTCAAAAGGTGGGGGTGGTTAAGATATATACACACACACACACACACACACATATATATTTATATATATATATATATATATATATATATATATTATAATATATATATCTCTACTATATATATATACACATATGTATATATATTATCTATCTATCTATCTATCTATCTATCTTCTATCTATCTATATATATATATATATATATATATATATATATATATATATATATATATATATATATATATCATTCGAGCTGCAAATGTCCTTTAATATCTAATTCGCTCTACCTCGGAATTGACATATTTTCATATATGTACCGAAGGGGAATTTTTAGTTGATAATAATTTCGTCCCCTCATGGTAGAGCGAATTAGATATTAAAGGACATTTGTAGCTCGAATGATCTATATGAATCACGGTGATGTGATAATTATTCATTACAAGGCTACGTGGGTCGAAACGTTCTATTTGGCTAACATGGTAGAGGGGGTTTCATATCGATTCTAATTACGGAAACACCGAGGTCGACGGTGAATTTGTAAGGACAGAATCGATTTAAAACTTATAGCCTCCCTGTTGGCCGACTGGATAACGTCACTGGCCGTTCCTGATTTCGTTCCCGTCCACTGGACGGTGGTTCGATCCCATGAGGGAACGAAATTATTATCAACTAAAAATTCCCCTTCGGTACATATATGAAAATATATCAATTCTGAGGTAGAGCGAATTAGATATTAAAGGACATTTGAGGCTCGAATGATCTATATGAATCACGGTGATGTGATAATTATTTATATATATATATATATATATATATATATATATATATATATATATGAATTTTTGTCCTATGAACCGCGGCATAGCTTATATTCGGAAATATACATATCGTTTAAAATTCAATTCTCTACACCTCGGAATAATTTACACCCCGGGGAATTATAACCAAAAAGTGCTTCGTCACCAGAGGGATTCGAATTCCTGCCA
>NC_087213.1:32034818-32039818 GCF_015104395.2 Macrobrachium nipponense
GAAGGAAAGGACTGAAACGAATTATCATCAGGGTTGTCCTGATGGAAGACTCTAAAATACAAGGGAACAGCAGCAAATGTTTTATATTTTACGGCGAAGAAAATGCGTGAGGAATTTTTCGTCTGTTTTACCTGCTTGTTATAATTATGTACCAAATAACGATATGCAGTATGAGGATAGAGAGCAAAATTCATATACTTGGTTCTGGTCTATGAAGAAGTACTGGGGTTGGGACTGAAATCGATTTAAACTCCTTTGTTAAATTCACATCTTTGTTTCTAACCTCCGAGGTATAATTATACTAGGCATTAGAATCGGCAAATGTAAAAGAAGGGTCGACTATTTCCATAAATGATCAATAATTAATAAGATCATCTCTTGCTAACAAGTTGTCTATGATCAGAGAGATTTCAAGGAAAGACAGGTATAACAGTCATTGTCAGCAGAAGAAATGATTGTACAGATTAAAGCATCTAAAATAAATTAAAAACAAATAAAGCAACTAAAAAATGCGCCGAAGTTTCTTCGGCGCAATCGAGTTTTCTGTACAGTGCATAATCAAGGCCACCGAAAATATATGTCTTTCAATGGTCTCGGTATAATGCTGAATGAGCCGCTGAACATGAAACTTTAACCACGGCCTGGTGATGGCCTGCCCTACATCGTTGCCAGATGCACGATTATGGATAACTTTAACATTAAATAAATCAAGTAAAAAATGCACCAAGGTTTCTTCAGCGCAATCGAATTTTCTGTACAGCATATTCTACTATGTGAAACTCTCAGCCGCGGCCCATGAAAATTTTAGCAACGGCTCAGAGATGACATGTATTGTTGGCACATATTAGCGGTGCCAGACGCACGATCATGACTAAATTTAACCTTAAACAAAGTAAAAACTTCTGAGGCTAGAGGGCTGCAGTTCGATATGCTTGATAATTGGAGGTGGAGGATCAACATACCAATTTGTAGCCCTTAGTGGTTTTTAAGGTCTGAGGGCGGACAGATAAACTACGGACGGACAGACAAATGGCCATCTCAAGTTTTCCTATACAGGAAACTAAATAAACGTATCTAAGCGTTCGGTGAAGGGAGTTAACAATTTGCTAAATGTATAAAACTTCGTTTTATTTACAAAACACTTTAATGAAATCAATGTATGCCTCTCTCTCTCCTCTCTCTCTCTCTCTCTCTCTCGTCTCTTTCTCGTCTCTTCTCTCTCTCTCTCTATATATATATATATAATAATAATTATAATTATATTATTAAATAATAGTATTATTATATAAGTATACTGGTTGTTGTGTGTGTGTTTTGTATTTAATATGATGGGTGTGTGGTTTGTTGTCTGTATTTATATGTATAAATAAATGTTTGTGTATAATATATAAAATTAATAGTAAAATAAGTATATTATAGTATATTCATATTAATATGATATATAATATATATATATATATATATATATATATATATATATATATGTGTGTGTGTGTTTGTTTATATGTTATAAATAAATGTGTATATATATATATATATATATATATATAGGGTAGTATATAATATATAGTATATATTTATTATAGGTTATTCTAATGTCTGTGATAACAAAAATTGTTTCAATTAAGGAATACCAAAGCCAGAAAATTGCATCCACCATTATCTATTGCATCCTCATCTTATCTTACATCCCTTGTCTTCTATTGCAGCTTCCATCATTTATTGCATTTCCAGTCTTCTATTGCATCCTCCGGGTCTATCGCATCCCCGTCATCTGCTGCATCCCCCACTTCTATTGCGTCCTCTTCTTCTTTCGCATCTCCCATCATCTATTACAATCCCATTTTCTATTGCATCCCACATCTTCTAATGTATTCCCCATCTTCTAGGGCATCCCCACCTTCTATTGCACTCTCCATTTTGGAATGCATTTCCCATCTTCTATTGATCCCCATCTTAAATTCAATCACCCATCTTCCAATCACCTTTCCCATCTTCCATTGTATCATCCATCTTATATTGCACTTCTCATCTTCTACCCATCTCTTATCTTCCCAACACCCACCTTCCACTCACCTTCCCCCAACTTCTATTGCATCCACCATCTTCTCATCACCCATCTTGCATTCTTTGCGTTATAAACATCCCGAATATCGGCGCGTCCTGCCTGTTGTATTTATTATTGAAACAGACTCATATAAATATTCTCATTTAATTATAGTATTCATTTAAATATATTCATCTATGAATTGATTCGCTTGTTTAATCACATATCTCAAGGAGCTAGAATATTTTATTGTCTGCTTCAAGTAAAAAGACGTTTACGTTAAAACAACAGAGTTGTTTTCCCTCCTTGGAGAACGGTGCAGTAGAAATTGCCAACCTACTAGATTCTCAAAGAAGGAATCCGCTGTCAAAGCAGGTACTACTTTGAATATTATTTAACAATTTTGAATTGTCTTGATAATCGCTGTATATTTGCCTACGATAAGACGAAATCCTTACTTTTTTGTTGGTATTGTTTACATTCCTTAGACCCGGTGCTGTCTGAGTTGCCAACTTGCCAGATGCTAGACGAAGATAATCCACGAAAATCTACCACTTTATTTAAAATCTAACAAGCTAATAATACTAAAAATGGGCATTAGTTTTGTATACTTTTATGTGCCAACAGAATCGTATTATACTTCTCGGTGACAACACAATTGCTACTGTTTTGTTGGCAGTCCTAAATCTACGTGGCGTTAAGTTGGACGAAGGAATTTTGAGTGTGGGTGAAACTGATCTTCACTTGAGATTGTAAACTTCTTACTCACATCATATTAAGTTAACATATTTACATATGAGGGAATGTTATTCTAATAAAACAGTACTCTACATATTCCAGTTGATTTAATTCTTTACTTTATGAGAAAAAAATGTCCTCCTACCAATAGATTACCAAGAATTCTCCTTGGCATTATCGACTTGGGCATCACTTGCTCACTTATACACCTCATTAGTTCAGTAGGCTCAGTTTCGTTTAATTTGTCTAAATGGCTTGTACAATACACCTTTGGTAGGAAACATTTCTAACACGAATGTAAAAAACAACTTTGACTTTATAAACAAACAGAATAGTTCAAATTTGAATTTTATTTAATAAGTTTATTTTGAACTCGTATTTTTATTTACAAGAGTGTCTGAAGATGATTTACTTTAATTTTTGGAGGAAGAATGAGAAAGTTATGGCATTCCTTTAACTGTAGCAAACCTAGTTAGTCTTATAGGGTTATCTATACAAATAGTAAATTTTATTATAATGGGGAATTTTATGTAGAAAAGTTTGGCATGGTTATGGTAATCCCCTATCTCTTGTCTATTGCTATATTTAAAAAAAAATATTTTAGACAAAATCTTACACAGAATTTTACCCCCAAAATTTGTAAGTTTTATGTATTATTTTCTGTATTTGGCCAATTCATGAAAATCTCCAGGAATTCCTTAATAATCTCAATTATTTAGTCCCTTCTATAAAATTTACTGTAGAGTAAAAAGGAAATTGTAATTTGAATCTTCTTGATGTAACAATCTATAGCAATGATAGAAATTTCACCTTTTCAGCTTCGAAAATCAACTAACATTGCCTCTTTTGTTCATTATTATTCCAGTCACCATGAAAATATTAAATTCTCTTTTTTTTCCGGGATGTTCCAAAGGGCTCTGTATGTCTGCAGTCCGCTGAAATTAAAACTATTGATGATATTGCCTTGAAACTTAAATACCCAAGTACTTTTGTAGATGTAGCATGGAAAAAAAGCTAGGAAAACATTTTATTTAATTAATGACAACTTGAATTTAGTAAGCATAGCATTCTCAAATTACCGTATGATGAAAGGTTTTTAGATATTCCTAAAATTTTAAAGCTTTTCAACATAAATATTTTCACTAATTTTAACATTAAGAGTTTAGTAATAGAATATTCTCCTGAGATGTTTCTGGCTGCATATATGAAATTCCTTGTGAAAAGAGTGATAAAATATGTCACGGAGAAACTGGAAAATCACTTTCACAACGAATCAAAAACGCCAATATTCCGTGAGAACTGTCCAAATATCGAATACATTATTCGTACATATGAGAGATTTAGATCAGCTTATTAACTGGAGTGAAGCCAAATCCTTAATCCCATGTAGTGACACAGTTAAAAGGAATACCATTGAATCTTGTTTCATCAAGTCAAATAATGGAGGTGTTCTGGTTTGTTTAAACTCGATGCCTTCATAACTAAAAGAGTTGTGAATAAATATAAGCAACAAAATGAATATATTATGTTTTATACATGTTTTTGGACTGTGTATTGGGAAGCTTTCGTATCTCTTATGGTTAAATCTATGGTTTTAATTTCTGACCGCCTGATCTCGGATTATCCTGGATTATCTCTTTGATTTTTACCCTTTTGACAATTAACCATCTGGTATTCTTGATTGATCTTTTTGTTTACCTTGTGACCCTCTTTCCAACTGTATTTCATTTAAGGCCCGACGATGCCCAATAAAGGAGAAAGCACTTGCTTCTGACCTTCTGCCTATCAATATCCTGTGGTATTCGCATATTAGGGTATTCTAAGGATGCAGATTATCTGACTACCTTAGAGTCATTATATATTAAAAGACTCGTTCCATCGTTAAACGGTGGCTGCTCCTTTGCTCAACTATATCTGGCATATTCGTCTTTGGAGGTTCTTGTTCCTTCTTTGGTCATTCTATCTTCTTTCTTTGTACTTGAAGGTTGGTGTAACAGCAGTTGTTTTTACTTTGCTTCTTTTTTTGTTCTTTTAATGTTTTTAATTGTCATTTTAAGAATCCTGTGTATTTTTAGTATTTTTAATGTTATTATTCTGTCATTTTTCAGACTGATGATGCACATAGTCATGTGCGAAACGTTTCTTAATGAATATATCTTTTAAAACATCCACGTGTCTTCGGCATTCCTGAATTGATGTTTGAGGGTCATACTGC
>NC_087213.1:32047318-32087318 GCF_015104395.2 Macrobrachium nipponense
ATTAATGTTATTCCCAGTGTCCTGAAGTTCATCCGTTTCACGACAAATATTCCAAGTTTCAGTATCTAAAGTGAATAACTCTGAAATAAAAATACCAGCGGATTCACCGTCTTCTGAAGTTAATCCGTTTCATAGCATCTAAACAAACTTTCAAAATCTGAGTTTCGTGGAACCGGCTTAAATGGAAAGTGGCCAAGTAAATTTTTAGAAAGAACATAAATTCTTTAGCTTCATTTTTGTCATATCTTTGTGACTGTTTCTTTGCTGTTTTTAATCGTTAGCACGCTTTATCTATTTAAAAGAAAAAGGAAAAAATGTAAGCAAAATCAGAATCTTGAGCTTTACTGACACTATAAATAAGTGGGGGTATCATTCGCCTCCCATGAGACTTTCTACTTGGAATAGAAACAAAACTTTATACATATGTATATACACAGACACACATAAATATATATATATATATATATATATATATATATATATATATATATATATATATATATATATATGTGTGTGTGTGTGTGTGTGCGTGTGTGTGTGTGTGTGTGTGTATTACAAGCTTCCTGGAATAACAATCCTTAATGTCAAGTATCCGTTTTATTTTATTAATATCTCTACTTATACCATCAAGTTTCAATGAGGTCCTGTTAGTAATTGTATTACTGCACAGAACAATTGTGTGTGATAATAAAACGTAAAATATGTTATATATATATATATATATATATATATATATATATATATATATATATATAATATGTGTGTGGATGTGTGTATTCGTGTGTTAATGTATGTATGTATAAAAGTATAGACATTTTCCGCCCTTTACAGGGGGTACCCTTCTGCTTGATCCTAGCTGATGCCGGTAGCATCTACAGTTGGTGGGCGGTAGAACAAGAGCAGTTCACGGACCTTGATACAAACCTTCTCCTTGAGAGTTTGGGCCTCTGAGCATAAAAACACCTTGATTATGCCTTAACTACTCTATCACAGAATACATAAAGAAAAGAGGAACCATATATACAGTTGTATATGCTTAGAATCATAGTGGATACCACAACACCCCTAATTGCGAAGTCACCTTCCTTCTTCCATCAGCATTTCTTGCTCATAATGTGTGCATCACCTCGAGCCCGTTGTGAAGAAATTAAGTGAATCCTTTGACTTCTGTTGGCGAAGAGAAATGGCTGGAACCATTGTTGGGGTTGCAGGGGTTACCCATTATGGTTCTAATTTGGAAGTGATAAAAGCAGTCAGGGGTGCAGTGATAACCCCGATGGTCCAGAGCATATTATGTTGGATAATGTTGGCCTTGGGCTTCACTTGTCAAACATGCAAAGTCCATTGGAAGAAATTAGTGTTAACATAAATTTCACAATCAAAATTATCTGCTTATAATGTGCATGCGTATACACTCATCAGCACATAACATACATCCACCAAAAAAAGTTATTTTTATTTTAACTAAAAGAAAAATAAAATATTGCATATTCAATCACTCATTAGTGATTCATCTGATACTAATGAAGTATACAGTTGAAAAAATAATCAACTCTAATATTTTGAGTTGATTTTTAAGTCTGCGAACGCCGTTTCAACTGATAATTTAATTCTGAAGTGGTTGTCTCTTGCTGGTGTAAACTAAACCGTATTTTTCTATCGTATTTATGTATGAATAGACATCAAGGTGAATGAATTTATACCGTGCATATCAATATACCATAATTTCTATAATTCATAGTAGTGGAGCTTTTGCAGGCTGGCCTGGTCGATCGCTGTCTACTCCAGCGGTCAACCTTGCTCCAGCTGTGAATGTTAAACTCTATCGGTGTTTGTTCTGATTAAAGACCTCAGACGTCAGTTCTTTCTCACAATTCAACAATCTTTTGTTGATGCTTACAAAGGCAACTCTAGTTCGGCTGACGCAGTATATGACTCTGCTTAGTCTTTTAGAAGTAATGACCAACTCTCTCTTCACAGAGACAAACAAAGGAAACCTTTGGCACCCATACCGAATGGACTCTTACGCCACAACAGAGGAATACTTAATCTAAAATAGTTTGTAACTTGATCATTTTAATCATCATCGGTTATTGAGCATTTCTTAGCTTTGTAACACCTCCGGATATCTCTTCTGGAGCATATTTTTTCTTTTTATTGATCATACTCTCTCTCTCTCTCTCTCTCTCTCTCTCTCTCTCTCTCTCTCTCTCTCTCTCTCTTTCTTAACTCTAAAATCTTTTTGCAAATGGTTGCATTATTATCCGCACGCCATCAGTCTTCCAAACATTGTTTTCTAGTTGAATACTGATATGAATCTGGGATGCAATAACAATTCTAATCTCCAGAGAGAATGCCTCCATCGAGATTACTCACTCAAGAGTGACAAGAATCCCGCAAAAACAGTATGCAGCTGATAGTATTGAGTTCGAACCAACGAGGATCCATGTCTTTTCTAGTGGGTGAGACGGTTTTGGTGGCAAACTGTCGGCAACTCTGCCATGATATGTGCTGAAAACGAGTTACCTCATGGAGGCCATCTAATGAATATCCCTGTGATTCTCATCGAATTCTGGGCACTTATCCATAAAATATACTCTCACTATACACGCAAACAAGGGTATAAATAGATTCTCCCAAATTCATTAGTGGACCTGACTACACAAAGTGCAATTTCTAAACCCGCAGAAAAGATGAGGGTTAATCGTAAACCTCCACCTTGTAAATAGGTCTTGCTTTACTTAAGATAAGAACTAAATATAAAGATTAGCGCTTAAGCACTCATGTGATTAACAGACTAAAGAGTAACAAAGAAAGTGAGCTGCATTGGTAATAAATGTCAATATTACTTCTATAAACAAATGGATATACTACCACTCGACACCAACATTATATGCAATTACGCTTTGTGTAATCATTGCACTCTTTGAAGCCACAGATTATAATCAGTTTTGTACATATCGTAATATAAATAAAAGGTAATTAAGTTGGCTATAAAAATGACCGCTTTTTTTGGAGAAATTAACGATCAAAAGGGTTTTTAGCAAACTGAAGGGGTGAAATACCTAACTGTCGAAAAACTGCCTTTTCACTAACTAGGATTTAATTACTATGCGTCCTGATGAAGCTGTAACTATCATCGTTATTTATAATTAGAGAAAAAATGGCCTTTAGATTGACTGGTGACATAAAATATCACTATCTAAATAAAAAGATAAGTCCCAAAGTACCTACCCTTCAAGTTAAAAAAAAAAAAGATTATTTAAATTGACCTTTGAACTATATCAAACGGATAAAATAATCGCACAAAGAAAAATCGGCTATTGCTCTTTAAATTAATCTGTGATCGTGAAAATGAAGTCAAAATAGAAACACCTGGTACAATATTTCTGGCACAGTATCGAATTTTGAACACCAGAAACGAACAACAATCATAGCTTCTGATAAGGGGGGGGGGGGGGGGGGGGGGGGGGGGCGTTGTTAGGTGGAGGGAGGAATAAAATTGGTCAGAAGCCTTATAAAACAGTCCAAGGTAACCGATTTTTGGAAAAAATAACAACCATGCCTTTACATACCCATCCAAGAATGTTCATAAGTACTAACAAATAATATTAGTAACATATTTCAAAGCTCCTCGATAAGTCTACAGTTTCAATCGCTAACGCTAATTAACACCTTCATCATTTGCAGATGTTATTCAATTGTCGCTGAACTCACGATCTCTTTTCTAATCCCACAACTATGCACCTACATTATATTTCATTTCATCTCTACGACTTATGTCATCACTTCATTGCCAAAAAGAAATGAAACAACCATGAAACCTATACTCTGTTTTTTCCCATCTGTCCATCCTCCTGTGGTGGTCGCGCATGGTAACACTGTGTCGCGGGCTTTAAAATAGTTACGCCATGTGTAAGCTTTAGGTAAATAAAAGGATATCTGGGTGTACATTTGCAACTGAAAAGTGTCTTAATAACTTACTGTATGCGAATTACACCGTTAATTTTCGAAATAGGATATTATTTAAAACCCGGGACGCAGTGTTACCATGCGCAAATACCACTGGCGGATGGACAGATGGAAAAAAAACAGAGTATAGTGCACCATTTTCCCCAAGACTTCTGTGGCACTGAAGCGCAATTTGTTTCAGCAATAGGTGTGGGCAAATCTACTAAGAGAGAGATCTGTGGTAGTGATGCTGCGAAACAAGTAAAAACTGCGCCGAAGAATTCTGTACAGCGCATAATCAAGGCCACCATAAATAGATACAGCTTTCGATTGTCACGCTATAATGCTGTATGAGCCGCTGCCCATGGAACTTTAACCACGGCCCGGTGGTGGCCTGTCTTATATCGTTGCCAGACGCACGATTATGGCCAACTTTAATCTTAAATAAAACCAGTAAAAATGCGCCAAAGTTTCCTCGGTGCTATCGCGTTTTCTGTACACTGTATAATACAGTATGAAACTTTCAGACGCGGCCCGGTAGTGGCCTGTGTTGTAGGGTGCCACATACACAATCATGGCTAAATTTAACCTCAATTCAAATAAAAACTACTGAAGCTAGAGGGCTACAATTTGGTGTTTAATGATTGGAGGGTGGATGAGCAACACACCAATTTCCAGACCTCTACCCTTAGTGGGTTTTAAGGTCTGAGGGAGGACGGAAAAGTGCGGACGGACAGACAAATAGCCATCTCAATCATTCGTTTTACAGAAAACTGAAAGAACGTATCTAAGCGCTCAGTAACTGGAGTTAACAATTTGCTAACTGCTTTAAACTCTGTTTTATTTATGATATCATTGTATTTGCCTTCTATGTATATATATATATATATATATATATATATATATATATATATATATATATATATATATATATATATGTGTGTGTGTGTGTGTGTGTGTGTGTGTGTGTGTGTGTGTGTATCAAGGTTATTTTAATGTCTGGAATTAACAATTTGCTAACTGTCTTAAACTCTGTTTTAATTATGATAACATTGTATTTACCTTTTAATGTATATATAGTATATATATATATATATATATATATATATATACTATATATACATATATACACACATATATATCTATATATGTGTGTGTGTGTGTGTATCAAGGTTATTTTAATGTCTGTTCTAACAAATGGTTATGATTAAGGAATGTCAAAGGCAGGAAATTACATTCCCATCTCATATTGCATCCCCGTCTGCTGTTGCATCCCCCGTCTTCTAATGCATCCTCCATCGTCTATTGCATCCCCATCTTCCATTGCCACCCCTGTCTTCTATTACATCCTCTATCATCAAATGCATTCCCCATCTTCTAATGCATCCCCCTTCTCCTTATGCACCCCGTCTTCTATTGTATACCCCATCTTCTATCACATCTCCGTATTTTTTGCATCCTCCATCGTCTATTGCAACCCCTGTCTTCAATTGCATCCCCCATCTTCTATTTCGTCCCAAATCTTCAATTGCATTCCCTATCTTCGATTGTACCCCCCATTTTCTATTATATCCCCCAACTCCTGATGCATTCCCCACCTATTGCATCCCCCACTACTACTCCATCACCGACCTTCCATTCCCCATCTTCCATACACTTTCCTCCTCTTCCATTGCATCCCCATCCTCTACCCCATCACCAACCATCCAATCACCTTCCCCATCTTCTATGGCATCGGTCGTCTTCTATAGGCCCCCTCATCCTCTATCCCATCCCTCATCTTCCCATCACCCACCTTCCCCCATCTTCTATAGCATCCACCATCCTCCCATCACCCATCTTCCATCCTTTTGGTTATAAACTTCGTGAATATCGGTGTGTTTTCCCTGCTGTAGTAATTATTGAAACAAACTCTTGTAAATATTCTCCTTTAAATGTATAAATGAAATATATTCATTTATGCATTCATTCGATTGTTTAATTACATATCTCAAGGAAATAGAATATAATTCTCTGCTTCAATGAAAAAAAATTCGTTCTATTTAAAACATTAAATGAACCGAGTTGTTTTTCATCCTTGGCGACGTAGCAGTTGAAATTGCCAACCTACTCGATTCTCAAAGAAGGAATCCGCTATCAATGTACCACTTTAAATATTATTAACCATGCTAAAAATAATATATAGTAAGCCTTTGTTTCTTATAACTTTAAATTGGCCTGATAATTGTTGTATATTTCTCCATGATAAGACGCAATCCTTACATTTTTTTGGTATTGTTTACATTTCTTGGAACCGGTGCTGTCAGAATTGCCAACTTGCCAGGTTTTAGACGAAGATAATCCACGGAAATCTACCATTTTATTTTCAATTTAACAAGATGAAAATACTAAAAATTCTCATTAGTCTTTTATACTTTTATGTGCCAACAGAATCGTTCTATACTTCGTGGTGACAACACATGAATGCCTATTGTTTTGTTGGCAGTCCTACATCTACGTGGCGCTAAGTTGGACGAAGGAATTTTGAGTGTGGGTGAAACTGATCTTCACTTGAGAGTATAAACTTCTTACTAACATCATATTAAGTTAACATATTTTCATGTAAGGGAATGTTATTCTAATAAAACGGTATTCTACATATTCCAGTTGATTTGATTCTTTAGATTATGAGAAAAATAGAATTATAAAAAAAATCTGAGACCCCTACTCCCCCATGTATTGCAATGCCGTCGTCCTAACAGCAGATGGAGTCAGCTTCTTTATTTTGAGGAAAAATACATCGAATTCGCCCTTTGGAAAAAAGGACTTGAAGTGGTCACGTGGTCGCCCTAATCAGTACATAACCTAATGATAACATGTAATAAAAATGTTAAATTTTGCATATTTTGATACAGTTTTGTGAACTACAGATAATACATGTTACTTGAAATGTATGTATCCATTCAACAATGACTGAATACGTGACTGACATGATATACCTGAAATTAACCGTTAAACTTATTAGCTATTATTGTAATTGATTACTCCTATAATTATCATGATGGTAAAATCTAGTATGCCATGCATTTGCTCTGTCTTCAGCAATTGTAAGGAAATTCGCTAATTACTACAAATGTAATGAAAATGATACCGATTCTGAATTTCAAGTAGGTATAAGGAAAAGATGGAAATGCTTTTCGTAATAGGAAAATATAGATACAATTAGGGTTATACGTCAGAGGTGAGTATTTATACGAAATTCCCTTAAAAATATATTATCTGATTTTCGTAACACGACAATATTTGTCCCTAGATAATTTGCTAATATAAAGACATTGTCATTTGCAATCAGTTGATTGAACAAATAAAATAATATCAGTAATTGCCTTAATAAAATATAAAACATTTCGATTGAAAGAAACTTCCTGCCCAAATATTTGCACAGGATTTTGCACTGGAAGCATACGAGAGAGAGAGAGAGAGAGAGAGAGAGAGAGAGAGAGAGAGAGAGAGAGAGAGAGAGAGAGAGAGAAGTTTGTGGTTGGATTTCGTCGTTCATGTTTAGTCCCCCAGTTTTCTTATTATGATTATTAATATTTCCGAGTATAAACATTGATAAAGGTTCTGTGCACTCTTCAACCTCTTCAAATTCATTCTTCATTTTCCTAGGACAAATTTCTAGAGAAGCACAGAAGTGAGCATATAGAAGGACGTAAACAGAAGGAAGCCTATAGAAGGGAGCAAATAGAAAGGAGCATATGGAAAGGAGCATACAGAAGGGAGCATTATTATTATTATTATTATTATTATTATTATTATTATTATTATTATTATTATTTGGTAAAGTATTGCATTAATGCATTGGAAGCTACTGATGCTAGAGGGCTGCAATTTGGTATGTTTGATGATTGGAGGGTGGATGATAGTTTTTAACATCGGTGGCCGGACAGAAAGTGGGCGGACAGGAAAAGTGAGGACGGATAGATAAAGGCATCTCTATAGTTTTCGTATACAAAAAACTAAAAACGAAACTCATCTGTTACAGAGTTGCTTATTCAAGAAGAAAGCCACTAGCCGGCATTAGTACATTTCCAAAATGGAGTCTTTCTTTGAGAGCAGTGAACAATTGTAATAAAGAAGTTTGAGGGTCAACACTAGAAACGTACACATACTGTCAAAGACTGTTATTTCCATGAAAATAATGCCAAAGTGGCGTTGTGCTAATGCCTTGAGAAGACAGACTCTACTAAGTAATATAAGATGGGAAGGAAAGGGAATTGATTACCGAGTCAAAATATTTTTCTGTACCAAAGATATCTCTTACGATAGAATGCAAACAGTA
The DNA here is from genome assembly GCF_015104395.2 of Macrobrachium nipponense. Taxonomy (NCBI): domain Eukaryota; kingdom Metazoa; phylum Arthropoda; class Malacostraca; order Decapoda; family Palaemonidae; genus Macrobrachium; species Macrobrachium nipponense. The sequence goes on from NC_087213.1 coordinate 32,055,591, forward strand.
ACCTATCCCATTAAAGAAAGACAAAACGGAGCATAGTTGAATGTAAACAATGCAATAATAAAAGTAAGCCCCACAGACGAAGGTGATTCCACCCGAGGCGTTGAGGAGCACAGCTGTCCTCATCCCTGATTGTAATAACAGTAATCTAAAGAGTATATTAAACGCAGTTGAAAACTCTATTGAAATTGCTCTCCATTTTTCCCCTCGCAATAACTTCCAGCGCCTCTGCTCATCTGCAACGAGCGAGATGGGACTGGATGAAAGAACGAACCGGTCTTGATGAGATCGTCATTGGCGACGACGTCTATCAGATTATGTGGGAGTGAATAGGCTAAATAAGTGACATGAAGCCTGCTGAAGCAGGTCTAATGATGTTAATTATATATGACGATTTGATTAATAAGAACATAACTAGTGCATAATTATCTATCAATACCAGATTACGGGCGTGGACACTATACGTTCGTGAGTATATTATTGTTTTACCAGAGTATCGGAGTTTCACCGCGTTTTCATATTTTTTCTCTCTTTTCCTGTAATACTGTCTATTGGTTCCGGTAGCTCCACGAATTCAATTTTTTCTTTGCAGTCATTCAGATAATTATAAGAATACGACGAAACCCTCATTGAATTAATTATTATCAAATATTGTAAAAAAAATGCAGTATAGTTAAGAAAAAGTTAATGCCTTTCACCATCTAATAACCCGACTATTAATGAACTACCAATTCACTGACTAGAAATATGGTGAATATTTAGACAAGAAATATAATTAATATGCCTCATTACACTAATGGCATCTACTAATTTAAACAAATATAAAAACTTATGGCCCAGCATTTCGAGATGAAATATTTAATCAGGTATTTAAGAAGGAACATATATACTACCGGCTAGGCATGGAAATCGCTCACCGTGTTGAGAATAAAAAAGACATAAAGAGAATCGGTGGCAAAATTTATTACCTTGAGACTTGCTGAAAATGTAGGAACTTGAAAAAAAATCTGCGTAAATAACGAATTATCTAAAAACCCAAAGAAGACAGGGAAGTGTTATTTCTACTTTTTTATGGCGAGTATATAGTATATATATATATATATATATATATTATATATATAATATATATATATATATATATATATAAATATATATATATATATATATATAATATATATATATATGTTATTATATATTGCTATTTTCAAAATGCATATATCCCCTCTTAGACTGTATAAGATATTGTGTATAACATTGTGCAACATTTCTTCAGATTCCTAGATAGCTTAGAGATAGGATGTTTTAAATGTGTGTTCAGATTTTGCATAACAATATATAAAAAGAATATGTAACGTAGAATGTAGAAAGTGAGAGATTCTCATTGTCCGTTCAAAGCTAGAATTGTTTCAGTAACTTTTCATCTCCTCGAGATTAAGGGGAGCTCGAGTCTTTGTGTTGTTATCAAAACATGTCAGTCTTAATTATCGCTCAACCTCCGTTTCGATCGATCAAGTCAGGTATGTGTATTTTGAACAGACTGGTCTCGTACGCGTCTGTCTTTGCCGAGTGCCACGTGCACATTTCACATTTTGCATGTAAAGTTGTGTAAGATTTCGAAGCTTCTAGAAAGAATTATTGCCCAAAACGTTTTGTTTCGTCTCCCCTGTCCAGCTTCCGTAAGGGAGAAGTTTTTCATTCGGGCTTAGATACTCAAAGCGATGACATCTCTCTCTCTCTCTCTCTCTCTCTCTCCCTCTCTCTCCATCGCATAGCACTTTTGATTTTAAAGTAACGTAACGATTTCGTACTTATTGAGTGGTCACTCGTAACTTTTAAATTTCAGATTTGATATTTCTTAGAGTTTTTTTTAGTGTTATTTATTGTTTTTTGTGGAATCTGAACGAACATGGTTGTGTAACGGCGCCTGGTTTTGTGAAAGTGTGAAACAAGCCTGCAGCAAAGAAAGAAAGAAATTGGTATACCAACAAAGTAAAGTGTGTTATATTTTTATTAGTTGCAACTAATAACTAATAACTGATAGGAACAGTGGTTAGGTAAAAACTAATAACTGATGGTTGCAAAGGTTTGGTAAAAACTAATAATTAATAGGAACAGTGGTTAGGTAATAACTAATAACTGATGGTTACGAAGGTTTGGTAAAAACTAATAACTCATAACTAATAGTTACAATGGTTTGAGTGAAATTTACATTTTTACACATTGCAAATTTTTGTGTTTTGTGCTTGTTTATTTTTTGTGCATTTATTCATTTTCTTATTGACGTGTGTGTTTTTATTTTATATTCTGTGTGATTAATACTTTTGAAATTTTGGTATTTCCCACATTTTTCTGTATTTTCATTTGCATTCACAATTTAATTAACTTAGTTATTTTCATTGTTTAATCGTTGCATATTTAATTAAATTTAACACTTGTGAATTAATTTGCATTTACTTAGAATTCTTTTATAGTTTTATTGTTGTTTAGCACTTGTGAATTAATTTCCAAATTTCAATTATTGCCTAACACTTTTGAATTTTGATTGAATTAATTTTCTTGAATTTTGTGATAAATTAATTTTGATTTAATTTTACTTAATTTGATTCAAGAATTAATTAAACTTTACTTTGTTTTCAAGGAACAGTAATTTTCCCTGATATTGTGAATTTCACTTATATATTTTGAGTTTAATAATAAATTTTTGTATCTAAAATTTTTATAAGTGTTTTAATTTCTAACCAGTATATTTGCATTTGATTATATTGATGTTAGGTAGAAACATAGAGCGGTAATTGATCTGTTTTCCTTCAATTAACTTGAAGTGACTTAGAACCAGGAAAGTACTTAGACTTCTGATATCAGGGAAATACTTAAACTTTTAAAGTTGTTGATGGAGTGATGCCCTTTGATTAATTTGATTACTTACAAGATTACCTCACACCTGTTTTGATTAACTTAGTCTGATTTTCTGCAATACTGGTAAGTTGTTAAGGGATCACTGTTGCCTTTAGAGTATTCAGTCGTTTAGCACCTGTGATGAGGGTTCAGGTGTCTGGCTGTTGTGAGGTAACAATTAATGACTGGTAAGTGTAGTAACCAGATACTTGGCACTTCGTTACAATATATATATATATATATATATATATATATATATATATATATATATATATATATATATATCAAAGGACCAGAGAAGGAAATGGATGGTTTAGAAATAACACCATGCGCTGAAAATAGTAGATAGATTTAAATGTAAATAATAAGAAAGCATGATGAGAGTGAAGGGACATAGTCCATGAACCAATAAAGTTGTAAATGGCTTAATAGCATATAAGTTAAAAACTCTTTCACGTCTCATCAAGAAAAGACACTCCAGTCCAATCATGTAAGGCCATGAGCTCTGTCACAGCCAAGACTGGATAACATTGGTTTATACCGGCGCCATGTAGTATAAGGCCTCTAAATTTATGCAATCGATATAGCCCAACAAATAGTCAGTTAATTAAAAGATAAGGGACAGGAAGGGAAAAATGACCGACCCTGACTGACCCCTCCCTTATGTTGGCTTTGTCAGACGTAAATTCTTGATATATTCCTTTAAATCGTTTCCAAGGAATATATTGCACATAAAACTATATTATTCATGTCAAACTTTACGCTTTAAATAATCTTTTTTATATAATTCAGTTTTCAAACCAGAGATGTCTATACTCTGTTTTTTTTCCATCTGTCTGCCCGCATATGGTGGTTGCGTATGGTAACACTGCGTCCCGGGCTTTAGATAGTTACATTTAGCTTTCATTCAACAATAATAACAATATCCTATTTCGAATATTAGCGGTATAATTCGCATACAGTAAATTATTAAATACTTTTCAGTTGCAAATGTACACCCAGATATCCTTTTATTTGCCTAAAACTTACACATAGCGTAACTATCTAAAGCCTGGGACGCAGTGTTACCATACGCAAACACCACAGGCGGGTGGACAGATGGAAAAAACAGAGTATAGTTTCGTTCCACTGGTTGTCAGGGAAAAATCCGCTCTCCGAAACTATTGACTCAGAAGAGAAGGGTTGAAGTTAACTGAGCCTTGTGCCCTCCACAACCTGAGTGGATAAACTCTCCCTGAGCACGTGCAAGATTGGAGACTAGATTTAGAATGTGGTTCCTGAGCTATACGCAATATAGGATACATTCAGTAGTCTCGATGCAAAGCTAAAGAAATATAAATACTTTGAATTTTAATGAGAGACGCAATTGGAACTGACTTTCCTAATAATTACTGGAGACTGAAAGAGGACTGAGCAATGTAACATAATCTGATGTAAGCTAGTACTTATTTTTGGGGGAAGATTTAGTTTCTCGTTACCGAGCAAAGAAACGGCATGGAAATCGCACAGCACTTCACAAAGTACGAATAGCTCTTCAATTATGGACGTCAAGATGAGAAATCGAACAAAAAATATGAAGTCTGCAAAGAACTTAATCAGTGTCCGGCAATTTTACATGAAGGATTGATAATCCTTGAATTGGTTAAAACATCAAGTGAACCTTATGCAATGTAGAAAATACTTGAGGAATTTTATCTAAAACTTATAAGAATATGGCTCTTAATATCCCTGATCACGTCACGCAATTGGTATCAAGAATGAAAGTCAGGTTCCTGTATATTAAACTTCCTTAGAGAAAGTAATCCTTCTGTAGCGGCTCTTAGTCTTGTTTGTGGGGCACAAGATGAAAAAGATAGGGTAGGTGTTAGTTTCATCTACATGTAAGATACCTAAGGCAATTAAAAAAAATAGAAAAAAAAATGTTTTGCCTTACGTAATCATTCTTTATTGCGGCAGGTCTGTTGTTAGCTAGGAAAAAATATTTGTGGTCGTAAGCTTGAGGGATATAAACTTTACCCGGAAATTTTGTACGGGGCAGTAAATATTATAACAGAATACACTGTGATAGTCCCATGACCATAGTACTTTGAGCAAGAGCACATTTTTTTTTTTCTAAAAACAGGCACGAAGTAATAGTAAGTATTACTGAAAACTGTAATCAGTAAATTCAGATAGCTTTTTTATATTACTAGAGGTCCTTAACTCAAATGAAATACGGTCCTACTAGCATACTCGTAATTTTTTAAGTTCGACACTCAAAATGCAGAAGAATGCGCTGGTTTCCTTTGACAGCCAAATAATGGCCAACCGTGACTGGCGTTCTCTCTGGGAAGCTTACATCAGTCTGCCTGCGATATAATGCCCTATACTTTATTACTTGTTCAGTCGTTATTACCCAGAATGGACAATATATTGACGAAACTATATTGAAAGAATATTTAGTCTCTGTCTCCTCACATGCATATATATATATATATATATATATATATATATATATATATATATATAAAAGCCATTTCAACTTACAGGGAGTGACTCTAGAAAAAAAATAAGACAAAGGTCAATGTTACAGTCATTATCCTTAACCCTTATGCAGGATAAGCCACTTCATACCCGCGACTGGATCATCTACACACACACATATACACATTTCTTCACCTAAAGATATTTCTCGTGCGCGAGCGTTTAATTGGCCTCGATGTTAAATGCAATACAACACATACCGACACCTATGGTTTCCTCTGAATTGTTGCATCAGTCCTTCAATACAGATGCTAAAATGGTTATGAAAGAATCGAGGACGAGTTTCAGATTCATACCAGTCACTACCACGTCTGCATATTCTAGTGATTCATAGCAAGAAGTTTTTCATAAAGCATTCAATCACTCGGCAAACCATTTCCTATAACAGCCTCAACACCCTCCATACTATATATCTATCATTTCTATAATTAGCTGCTTTAGGTTTAAATAAGCCATTTTCCTTTTATTCTCTCGCTTCTCATATAATCTTAATCCGTACTTCATCTTCCTTGTCCCAACTTCTATTCTTAAACTCCAACAGCTGGTTCCACACGAATTCTTATAATTATATTTACAGTCTTTGTACTTCATCATCTAGAACTGCCTCCCTCCTATCCTCGACATTCAACAAATTTTCAGAACAATCACTCCATTGGGAAACGAAAACATGCTTTTAAGAAAATATCTGTCTTTAAGTCATTTTTATTCCGGGATTCATTCTTTATTAACTTCATTTCCCTCACAGCAAATAATCCCATTTCCTCAACAAACAAACTACTGTATTCATTCCCTCTTTCTATCCTTCCTAACCCACAAACACACCTCAGTGACTCTCAGGTGCCACCCACGAATTTTGTTTAATCCCCATGTACCACTTTAGTGTCTCTACCATTTACATCCATCTTTGTAGAAAGCTTCATTAGAGTCATCAGCTTGCTCTTCCATCTGCTGTGTACAATCACATAATCTACATCAACTTCCCCGTCTCAAGTATACTTATTGTTAACCTCCTTTTGAAACTATTTCTAGCAATCAATCCCCTTTATGGCCCCGTTTCCACAAAGTTGGTTTCATTTCCACTTACCTAGGCCCAACGAATTTCTTATTCAGTCACCTACCTGTGCATTTACATCACCTAGCACAATCACCTTTTCATGGCAAGGCAAGGATTAAGACACCTAAAAACATTGTTTTCCGCTGTTATTGTTTTTCATTCCAAAGTCATCTACAATAACAAATTTTATTAAGATACTCAGCCTTAGTCATACAGTCGCTGAACTAACAAATTCGCCTTTGTTTATTTACTCATATCCGGAATTATCACGACACTTCAAAAGCTCACGTTTCGGTTTAGAAAATTTTTATCGTACATATTTGGAATTATGAAAGAAATACTTTTAATGATTGCTAGGTGCGTGAGTCAGAGCACCTACAAAGCTACACCGACTGACAGCGAAACATGGTACGAAATTCAAACAGCAACTTTATTTGGCTGAGGTCGCCTCTTCGTAAGAGGAGAGCAATATTGCGTGGTCTCCTGGTCTTCACACAATGTTGTCTTGCGCCTCGGGGTGCGGCGGATTTCAAATGAGAAATGTAATAGACATTGCTTTTGTGTTTTTCACAAACTTCTAATATGGCGATGTTATGTTGCCTTGATTGCATGTTAAATAGCCACTGCTTTCTAGAAACTTTTCATTTCTTAATCTAATATCATCTACACAGCGTTAATGAAATGTCCTCCAACGATTATCATGGCTAAACTAAGTTTCTCGATAGTTTTCAGGATTGTCAGAAGTGCATATCTGAAAGCATCATGACTTAGCAAGAACATATAATGCAGCTTATCAAAAGAATGAATGAAATACAAGTCATGATAAGGACCAGTCTTCTTTCTTTTCTAACTTTGACCTGCTATAAACTGATTCTTTGCGGTAGCATTTACACCTCATCCTTAAACTGAGAGCAAAGTAACACCCATATTTTTGAGAAGTAGGATTCATTCAAACTAAAGCATAAGCATGGCAATGGCTAACTCTAACCCATCCGCTGCTTTTCTGTGAAGCTACATTTCAGTTTTAGTAGGGATGGTGGATTTATTCTATCCCTGTCATAATGAGCACAACAACTGCGATCCAGTGTGTCCCGTAACTACAATTTTCAATCTGTTTCCAATTGATATCATGGAAATTTTTCGTTCATTTCTCTTATACGCATTTCGCAAACTGGAAATCACGTAATGAAGAGTTTACCCCCTTACTGACGAAATACGTGCACTATTACCTGTTTATACCTCAGGAAGTATACCATGAAAGATTGTAGGACACTTCTGCTAAAAACTTAAAATATCGTTTCTACTCAACCGTGATATACTATATAGCAAGTCATCTCGCCATCTTGAAATACAAGTGTCGCAGTTAACAGATACGGCGAACAGACCGGTTATCGAGCAGAAGTCAGCCAGAGAGAGAGAGAGAGAGAGAGAGAGAGAGAGAGAGAGAGAGAGAGAGAGAGAGAGAGGAGAGCAAACGTCTAAAGTTTTATTTCATTGTTAAGTGGAAAGTCCCACGACGAAATAAATGCAAATTCCTCTAAATGCAAGCGATCATCAGTTGTGCATGTTAGAGCTAGAGAAACTGATAGCCACACATACGCGGCAATATTTATTATACAGCAAAATCATCTGTATATGTACCTGAAAAGGATCAAGCCCCGAAGAAGCAATAAGAGCCGTATGTCACTTCCAGAAGGCGAAGAATCACGGTATCTGAGGAGGGAATTTATGTGGGCCACAAAGGCTGGCTTCATTCCCAAAGCGATGTCCTACGCATCATTTGCATATGACAGCCATCAGACGATAAAATGGGATATGCTCCCGCGTAACGAATTCCTTGACTTCATTAGGTGCCTCAGATGTTATCCGCGTATTTGTGGCGTTATTCTTAGCTTTCTGACTGTATTCGACTATCGGGAATGACACGCGGTGGAAACCTTTCAGTTGTATTGTTTACATTGGAAACTATTGCAAAGGCGAAAAAGTTGCATGTTTCGAAACCATTACTCTCTCTTCCCTCCTCTCCTCGTCTCTCTCTCTCTTATCTCTCTCTCTCTCTCTCTCTATATTATATATATATTATATATATATATATATATGTATATATATAGTATATATATATATATATATATATATATATATATATCAAGATTAAATGCTTAAACCAGGACTTCACTTAGTAATAAAAAGGGAATCTTGAGTCACTGAAAGCAATTGTCATGTGAATTAAACTCATTTTACATGAATTAAACGCCATCTAGTCATGCATATTAGATAAGAAAAAGACTAATGAATAAAATGTTAACTATTTCCCTAATTTTTGCAAGGCTTTCAGTGGGTTACTTATTAAAGTATCGTATTTCTTGCGAATATCATCATAAAATTGAATTTCCCGAATATCGGAAAGGGTAACTATTTTAGGCCAATTCGCTTTTATCTTTACGTTCATCTGTTTTCGTTTCTTTTTAGTAAAAGTTTTGAGAAAAATGAGCTCTTTAGAAGTGATAACATATATATATACACACACGCGCACACACACACACACATATATATATACATTTATATATATATGTATATATATATGTATATATATATATATATACAATATATATCATATATATATATATATATATGTATATATATGTATATATATATGTATATATATATATATATATATATTTTTATATATATATATATATATATATATATATATATATATATATATATATATATATATATATATATATATATTATATATATATAATATACAGGTATATATATGTATATATATGTATATCTATGTATATATATATATATATATAATAGTATATTATAATATATATCTATATATATATTTTTTATATATATGATATATATATTATATATATATATATATATCATATATATATCTATATATATATATATAATATATATTATTATATATTATTAAATATATATATATATTTTTATGTTTTTTTATATATATGTATATAATATATATATAGTATATATATATATATGTATTTTTATATATATATATATATATATATATATATATATATATATATATATATATATTAGCATATATATATATATATATTATATATTAATATTATATAATATTATATATATATTATAATAATATATATAATATATAATATATTAATATATGGCATTCAAGGGTAAAACAAACCTATTAAGGGTTCAGCAAGCATACACAAAAGAAAAGGAACAAAAAGGATCTCAAGGGAACAGGTATCCGAACTTCGCCATCTCTTTATCACGTTTAGTATCAGCGCCACTATAAACACTTTCTGTTAGGAGCACCTTTCAGTTCAGAGGTCTGATATTAGAAGCTGTCATAATTAAGGAGATGGTATTAAGTTATCCCAAATCTAATATTTCAGAAAAATACACTTGGTGATCATTTTCTATTAACCTTAGAATAACTTCCAACAATATAAGTGTATCCTCATCATCATGAAAGCTTGATCGCTTTGGTAAGAACATAGAATCTTTTTAATGGAAAGTCATAGTCCCTAATTACTTGTCCAGTAAGTATCTCTTATAGTTTACAATAACACCTTTTATTTAGTTTTAAGTAATCTAAGTCTTTAAAGTCCTTTTTTCTTTAAATCTTCGCCTGAAAACCCTCATGGACAGAGTCAAAAAGACTGCAAACCTAAGAAGGATGCAAATGGAAATCAGCCTGCAAAGAGAGGCAAGTTATAGGAAAAGGTGATAAATAAGTGAATATGAAGGAACACCTGAATTCAGTTGACGTCAGCAGAAAACAGGAATGAATTTGCTCCTTGGTTAAACATCTCAAGATCAGAAGATTCCACAACTGCACTATGCAGGCAATTCCATGTTTTGTTTTAGCCAAAATAAAGCTCCAAGCAAGCAGAGTAGCACTGAGCCTAATTCGCGAAAAGTACATACTGCCGGCAGCAGCGGCCTTGAAACATTTACTTCACTGGGTCAGCACATCTGTATGGATAGCAGATATTAAACCTATTGTTATCAACTCCATGTTTAAGAAACTGTGTTGCCTACTTACTTGTGTGTGTGTTTGTGTGTGTGTATGCATGAATGTGCATATGAGTGTATTTCGTCATCTGCTACTTTTCTAACTGGAAGGGATGGCGATAGAAGAGTACAGCCATTTTTGCTTTCCCGCATACTCTTTTTCAGGGATACAGTTGCTAGGCTTGACCCAAGCAAAAGCTGAGATAGAGCTGGTACGTTCATCTTAGCATACTATAGTAGATTCCCATCACCCGTGCATCTGATGTCTAGGGCAGTCCCTTACAATGCTCCTGATTGGCTGGCTCGAGAGTTCACATAGGCAGGATGTACTGTCGGCCAAAAAACTCTTGGCAGAGTTTCATAATTTTTCGTTCACCTGCCTGACGCACGATTCATGCCTTATTTATCTATTTTTCTTTTCAAAGATGGAAGAAATCATACGTAATGACGTTAAAAACAGTCTCTGGTATCTTTAGATCATTATGTTATGTTATTGCGTAAAACTATTTTCCATATAGCAAAATTGGCGTGAACGAAACGAAGTAATAAAAAACGTCATATCACAACCATAGATATACATTACCAAATAGATAGGAGACACCTATCACTAGTAGTATCGCATAAACATAGTTCTTAAATTATCATTTCAATATTAAGTTGAAGGTAGTTGAACTATTCCATTTGTTGAATTTTACAGAAAACATTGGAATCTCACAAAATGCTATCAAATTTAAAAGAAAGAAAGAAAAAAAAAAAACGATATCCTAACAGTGTGAACCAGGCGACCTCACTCTATTGCTTTTGATGTTATGCGCACGGGAATCTAATGTCAATGTGTCATTTATCGGTCTAAGAAACATCCCTCGATGAGCGAGAGACAATTATTGCACTGCATTCGGTGTAAGTTCCGGTTGGAGAGATATCAAGAAAGCTTAATAAACCGGAGAGAATCATACATAGAAAAATCAAATTGTTTAAAGAACGGCAAAATTTAGAACATGGGCCTAGAGGTGGAACACCTCGAAGCACCACAAGAGAGCAAGACATTACAGTAGTGTAAATGTTGCTGAACAACATTCATTTGTGAATTTTGAATTCTAGTGCCTCGTCACGACATTGCTGAACCAGGAACCATGACTAGCTTATGACTGGTGTCTGATGAATACTTTAGATGGAGAGGAAGAGATTTTTAAATCTACACTTGAAATCTTTGATAGTTGTTTAATGAATAAGCAAACTTATCTTTGATGGATGAAAGATTCAGTTAGGCTTACTCTTTTTGTTTTGTTTTTTATCGGTGGCCAGTGAATACCGCGGATAGGGAGGGAAACAGTTTCAATGATGCATGCATTTTTTTTTTTCTTCAAAACCTAAAGAATACATTTTATTGGGAGATACTTTAATAACATCGGCCTAATCCTTCCATCACTCCTATACGCCACCTACGCTCTCTTCTCCTCAGGTTACTCGATCCGACGAACTCGTATCGCGTGAAACTATCACTAATGATAACGGTTATTTTAAAATTCCCCGCACCGACAACGGACGCCCTAAAATGGATGTTTATAAAATATTTTCTGTTCAAAGAAACTTTATCTTTCATTCCCCAAAATATGTGCATACACTCGTGTTACACCCTGTAGCCGTCAAAGAGCAACCCTTGATTAAAGCAGTAGGTTTTACTTGGAAAAAAAATAAACATATGAAATAGACTTAAACGAGAACGTCACCTTTCATATTTCTTATCCTTTCAGCTACTTATAATATGCTTATGGTAGTAGGTCTAGGTATACATGTGAAACTAATTTGAATTAATTTCTATTTAGAAGAAATGAATAGCTACAGAAAGATCAACCTAAGAAAGCTTTAATGAAAGTAAGCCTTTCTTAATGTATTCGTCAGTTTTGACTCCCACACCTTTCCAACGTGTCCAAATGAAACAGGATGATATGCAAGGAATTCGATAAAAAATAAGACTGAATAAGGTCTGAGTTAATTATGTTAAGCAATTATGAAAAGGATAAGAAGAAAGGCGAACATGGCTAAAATAAAACAAGAATACTGGGTGGAAATAGATCAAATAAAGCAGATATATATATACATATATATTATTATATATATATATATATATATATATATTATATATATATTTGTCGATTTAAATATTCATTAATATTACGTATCCTATAGAGTATACTGCTGAAAATAGACCTAGGCTAATCATGTGGGAAAATCATAAGTCCAATTTAGACCCACTAAATGTGTCATGCAAATTATTTTGTTGATCAAAGGACAAAATTAGTTTAATTAAACATCGTTTTCAAGGAATGTTAACGCCTTGATGTATTATTTATCGGCTGTAGGAGACGAAATGACAACACCTCAGTGCAGTGCGATACGTTGAGTCGACTCGAGCGGCAGCAAAGCCAACTTCAAAATGCTTCGGTATGCTGTCACGAAGCTAGAGTTGAGAATAAAATTAGAAATCGTGGACCCATCAGTATATATTTTCCTTACTTTGCAAAATAATTATCTTTATCACGTTGAATAAGTCTACTCAATTCTAATGTAATTCATTTCAAGTATAGCACCTTTGAAAGGAAATGTTATTTATTATTAGGTAAATAATCTGGCACCTGCATATGGCAATATTTCCATAACGAACAATGAATTAAGAAACTACGCCAATTTTTCGTTGGCCGTCTGTACGTTCCACCTCAGGAGCGTCGTAAGGGACTGGCCTAGACATCAGATGCATGGGTGATGTGAATCTACTATAGTACTTGATGAAAATTAGAAGAGCAACAAATTCTAAAGGAATGATCTCCAAAGGATACGTGCGTGTGTGTGCTGTGTAAATGTATAACATGTGCGCAGGTCTACACATGCTGTTTAAAAGCTTACATACTGTGACTGCAATTTTCATCCTCATATTACGTCGTCTCAGTCTCGAACGAAGTACATTTTAAACCTTAGCTTTTTGCCTCATCTTATAATCATTATCGCCATAGAGAGATAAATATACCTAAAAAAAAGCTGCAATATACTAAAGTGGTCCATGTACCACGTGACGCCTATTTTCATTCTGAAAGCGAAGTTGTATTGCAACCTTCTTAGGCATCACTTTCAACAAAAGGAAAGGAAGGGCGGAGGAAACCCTTTATCCATTCACTTCTGAACCACTTCATCTGACGTCCTTATGAGAGTAATAGCTGCCTTCTCTCAGGGAACCTTTCTTTCTTTGATCATTCTTTGTTTCATTTTGTAAGAGAGTAGCTGAACATCATAACATACTTCGCTTTTTTTTTTTATCTTGACAGCGTTAACATTAGGTGTTAAAGTAAAAAGCAACGTGGCCTATTTTCTGAGACTGAGAGAATTATAATTCATCTCTGGTACTATATTGTACCGGGTTCATTAAGCGTACGTTAAGTATGTACCATGAAGGACAGTTATTTAAACGACAACATCATCTATAAAGTATTTTGGAATTTTGAACCAGTAATTATATACATTACTCTCTCTCTCTCTCTCTCTCTCTCTCTCTATATATATATATATATATATGTGTGTGTGTGTGTGCATATATACATATATATATATATATATATATATATATATATATATATAGTATATATATATATATATATATATATATATATATATATATATATATAAATATAATGATAATATCCAAGCGAATTATTCTCGGCAGGATCTTTCTTGTCCTATTCAGGGGGAACAGTAGGGAATGTGAGAATTCCGGAGGTTTCTGGGGTTTCCAAAAACTTCAAGATAATCTCCGGGCTCTGTAGTCTTTGGATTTCTTTCACAATGCTAAAGAGCAGAGTTTTATAAAGAAGTAACTTGGAGATGAATTCCAGAGGCTTCTGGGGTTTCTGATGTCTTCAAGACGACCTCCAGGCTCTGAAGCCTTTGGTTTTTTTAATGGAGAAGGAATAAAATTTGGTCCTTCCCGGAGAGAAAAGGCAAGAATACGTTCTAATCTAGTTATTTAACTTTATTTTCATTGCGCCATTGTGACATGTATCTTGTAAGCTCGTTTCTCTGCGCTCATTGAGGGTAGACAGCTGGTATAATTAAGCAAGCTTATTGAAAACTTAGAAAACATGCCTGAAAGAAAGATATATGAAGATACTGAAGGTAGAGAGGAAAAATAAAAACGTGATCGTGAATAAATACTTCATAAAGAACCTTGTTTACCAAGAAGTAATAGACTACGTAAAGTGAAATGTTAATGGACATTCTGACTCTATAGACATTACTCCTGGATATGGCTGGAGGCCACCCTCTTCGACAGACGCATGGAGGTCAAACCGACATATGCGCCCTGACATCCGGGAATTAGGCATTCAAAGTGGTAGGTCACGTTCGTCTGTTTGAGGGGGTCACGTACCGGTGGGGAGGGATTGTTTCTCATAATAAGGTCTCGAGTCCGGTTAGTCTTGTAATATATTACAAGTCCGATATTCTTGTCCTCCTCAAGCGGGGTGATGTTCTCCATGATAATCTTCATGGAGCCCTCTTCCTCGCGATACTGGGAGTGCATGAATGCTTTGTAGAAAATCTTGATGCATATTACATATATGCTACCGTGGACTTTTTTTCAATTTAAAGATCACGAGAAAGTGATGATACCAAATAAAATTAACATTGCATACACGAAATGCAAAGACCTGATACCAGAAACCATTCCCCAGGAGCGATCTGCAAAAAACCTTTTCCTCTCTCAAGAAAATATCATATATTACTAAGTGGTTATATGAATATATGTGTATATATATACACATGACTGTCTAAAATACTTAAAAATCTTCAGGTGAACGATCGCTTTATCAACCCTGTGCAAAATATCAGAAATTACCTTATTAGTCATCAAAGAATGTTTCCGTTTATTTGGATGGCTGTACTGATTTTTACTCCTTAATAGTTGTTTAGCATCGCAAAATGCCAAGTCTTTTTAGTTCTTAGTAACAATAAGATACCACGTAGGCACTTCTTTACCACTTTTCTAGAATTAGTGAGCATGTCACGTTTGAATAGCGATTGTTTGTTCACTGATGTTACATCGTGGTAATTCCGCAAATCGATGTACAAGTCACAATTACGATTGCTGCTCAAGGTGATCTACAATTCACCCTCCAAAGCATCTAACCACGAATGTACACACGCGTCATATGACGCCAGTGATATATTCTTGTCTAATAAAGGCAGGGACTATTTCATTAGAAACGGTATTCCAATATCAATGTATTGTCTTAACATTCTATGGATTGCTTCCATCAGTTGGCACACCAAAGAAACTGATTCATTAGGAAGAGAAGCGGAAAAAAGTATAGCCACGTCACGATAGAATGGTTTTTATTAGTTTGCTTGTGGGAATATACTGTCGAAATTTAGTGGATAATGTGCTATGTACAGAGATAATTTCTAAATTATCATTACTCTATGTGACAATCGTTCTTTGATTGTTCAGCAAGTTATGTTCTACGGGCAACGTTTCTAACACCTTTGCGTTTTCTCTACGACAAGACATTAGCCTCTATTTCGTGAAGTTGCCAGGTTCTCCTTATCCTTAGCTCATCGCGAAGCGTAGCGAAATACATGAAGGGAAATGTACAAACGATAATACTTTAATATTGTCAATACTTTTGATCTCCTGTTGAGAAATAAACAAATCTTCGTATTTAACAGTAAAGGGAATGTTCTGTGGTAACTTTTGTCTTTATCAGTATCATCACCACATTAGTGTTGAATTAAATGTTTGGAGAAAAGTCAGAAGTTTGAGATAAAAGGATCAAGTAATATCTTTGTTCGTGTCTAATTGCAAAGAATATCTCCAATCTAAAAGTTCCAGTTCACCTTTTACTGATTTTCATTTAGTGTATTTTTCTGTTTTTATGTAGCGACCAATTAATATTAGTTCTCAGTTTGCAGATGTTATCTCGCACGTTGAACATAAAATTACCAACTATTTACACTTATGATTAATTTTCTAATATCTTTCATAATGAATTTTCCATGGAAACTAGTGAAACAATAATTTATGCTAGGCAGTGTTCTTTTGTCCAAAGCCAAGTTTCTTTAAATTAGTGCTATAGAGTACTTGCGAGACTAAAGCTGCCGGCCGGCACACGCGACACTTTCAGTGGAGAGTGGTTGGGCAACTAAGTGGCGAACCACTGAAAAAAATATTGAATATGTGTTTACACGGAAGGCCGCAGACGAGCCACAAGCAGTGGACGAGACTAAAAGAGTGGCTGGGAAGTGGCTACAGGGTCTATTTTCTTGGCCACACCACAGTCGCTCACCACTAGTGGCCGAAAATGAAAAATGTTATTTCATATCAGAACGCGTACACGAACGATTTTGTGGTCGAGATACTTTGACTGCAGTAGGTGATTGACTGGCACAGGGGACACACCAATAGCGTCACAATGACATGGAGAGAGATACTTGCCTGTGAATCCGTGATTATGGAGGTGCAGGAAAGACCAGCTCTCTATGATTTTAAAGTAAGGGTATAAAGTGATAAGCATACAAAGGAGAAATTATGGACAAAACTATGAAAGCTGTTTTCGAAAAGTGGATTTCTCACACCAGAGATAAAAAGGAAAAAGTAAAGATGTGTAAATTCCTTTATAATGGAAAATATATATTACTTCATCATACATTATACATGCATCACAAAAAACTGTCTGCATGATAAATATGTTAAAAAAATATTGACATATATTCTTCCCCTTCTCCTCCTAAGCAATTATTAATTCCTTTGTATTAAAGAATATATATCAGTAAAGAACAGTATACAGTTGCATAACATATCTTCGTATCTAAGAAGATTACTATTATATATATATATATATATATATATATATATATATATATATATATATATATATATATATATATCATAATCTTCTTACATACGAAGATATATTATGCAAGGGGAAGAGCATGTCAATGGTTTTTTCAACATAAATATAGTAGTATGTAGACAGTATATACGTACGCAGTACCTTCTATTTCTGTTTCATCACACAAGTTAATATCTCATTTATATAATCTAAATCTTATCATACTGCCATATTGGAGTTCCTTGCAGCGTAGTAAAATATGAAGCTAAATATTTTATATCTTTAGCGGTTTCTTCCTCTTGTATATGTTCTTTTTATTCTCTTTCTCTTCTCTTTATTATTAGTCAGTCTTTTCTTTGGTAGCCTTGGTTTGTATTTGTTTCTATTGGCTATTGTTATATGGGATAACCTTCATCTATATTGCTTTGTTGTTGAGTTTTTCATTCTCTTAGGAACTTATTGTTATATTGTAAATTATTTACACTGGACTTCTGCAGATTCTGAAATCAGATTAATTCAATTCCTTTCATTTATCCAGTCTCAGGAGGGTTTGGCATGGATACTTATGATGGGACTCTGGGCGAGTTAAACACCACTTTGGTTATCGTACTTATTATTATTACACACACAATTCACTGTCTGTTCACACAACACAAATTACACAGGGAACAGAAGTTCCACCGACACAACCTTTGCGTCCAGTGATTAGTTCCTAACAGATCTTCTCTGAGATTTCAAGTGAAGTTTGAACCTATCTTTTGAATTTGGGCTCCTCCCTAATTTCTACTGGGATACACCCTACTTTCTCTTGAGTGGCTTTTCCAATTTCCGGTGCCACCCTTATATTAATCTTACTGGTTGTTCTACTCTATCGTAACCACCCACAGGAGGTGTCAAAGTTCAGATTTTCCACTGGAATCAACACTATTTTGTTTTGGCGAAGTTGCTGGTGTGTTTAGTCTTATTTTTCAGATAGCTACGACTGCAATCTGTTCCTACCACACTCCCTACCTTCTCTTCGCCTTCATCTACCATAACTCTACCAGTAGATTTCCCTAGCTAATTTTCCCTACATAAGTATTTATAGACTTCTGCAC
This sequence comes from Macrobrachium nipponense, assembly GCF_015104395.2. Taxonomy (NCBI): domain Eukaryota; kingdom Metazoa; phylum Arthropoda; class Malacostraca; order Decapoda; family Palaemonidae; genus Macrobrachium; species Macrobrachium nipponense. Next base: position 32,074,064 of record NC_087213.1, read on the forward strand.
TTCTTAACACTCTTCAGTAGCAAAGCGCAAACACATGTAACATCAACAGTAGTTATCCATGCTGACACTGTTAGAAATTAACTGTTGCGGGCAGAAATAGTGTCTCGTCTGCGGGTACACATCGGTTGGCTACTACTTAGTGTCCCATGTGCAGGCAGCCTATAGAGTTCCCAAAACAAATCTCATCGCATACTGTGTTTATCCCAAAAACTAATACGTTATGAACAATTTCGTCCTCTACTTTAAGGTATTCATTATTTTGTAATGTATGTCATGATGGACTCATTAAAACGAAATTCCCATTCGCAAAGTTTGTTATTCATCAGGATAATTCTAGATCATATTGTGTTCGGGATTCAGGCAGGACATACGGAAAAATGGTTCCTGGTCGTTTGTATGGTCTGGTTCAATTAAAGTTAACCCATAAATCAGAAAAAAAGCACTTGCCCCTCTCTGTCTCTGTCTCTGTCTGTCTGTCTGTCTCTCTCTCTCGCTCTCTCTCAAAATTATAACGACACTGCAATATCCAGCAGGCATATTTACGTAAGGCGTTGGATAAACATAGGGGTGCAGAGCCAACAGGTAGGCTCACCAGTAGATAACTGAAAACCTTACATAGACACAGATAGTCCTTTTTACCTCTAAAACATTTTACTTGTGTATTATTTTCATTCTTAGTTCTCATTCTTAAAAGCAGTCTAGTGTCATTAAAGAAAAGAAGCTTTACAGCTCATGCCAACTGTCCCATTGGTCCTGAATGTTTTCTAAATACATGATTTCACCGTTACGATATTTTTCTGGTGACTCTCTCTCTCTCTCTCTCTCTCTTCTCTCTCTCTCTCTCTCTCTCTCTCCTTTTGAATCTTGTGTTAGTCAACTAGTGTATTTTGGTTTAATTTGTTCTAAAATATCAATGAGAGTTACCAAGTGTATGTTGGTTTAATTTGTACTAAAATTTCAATGAGATTAAGATGTAAATGGCAAAGCAGCATACATTCGGGACTGATATGAAAAAAATACTAAATCGCATTTATTTTACGACTCCGTTATTTGGTAAGTTCTTACCGTTATTCCATACAGGGACAAAAGTACTTTACTTTCCAGATTGCACCCGAGTACCGAAGTCAATCTATGTCGGAATATTATGTTTATATATATATATATATATATATATCTATATATATATATATATATATATATATATATATATATATATATATATATATACAATACATATATAGATATATATATATATATATATATATATATATATATATATATATATATATCTAAATATATCTATCTATCTATATATATATATATATATATATATATATATATATAATATATAAATATATATATAGATAGATATATATCATATTATATATATATTATAATATATAATATATATATATAGATATATATATATATTATAAATGAGGCTATATATATATATATATATATTAATATATATAATTATTATATAATATAGTAAATAATATATATATTATATAACTATATATATGATTATAATTATATTATTAATATTATATATATAAATGAGGCCAATAAAAACATAAAACTGAGGGGAAGTTAATACTATATTATAGAAAACAACAGACTCCATCGTCAGGCAGGTAAGGAAAATCAGAGTTAAGAAAAGCGGTATTTATATCCAGATATCCAGAGGTCAGCCGTTACTTCACTCCAGTTGACAATTTCTTAATTTTCTTAACCCCTGGTTGGAGGGAGATTTTATGTATAATATCTGGATCCCAAGCTCCTTTGAGAAGTTCATTATACTTCTTTGTTTAAGCAAAACTGATCCTACTATCTGGCTTTTGAACCAACAATTGTTGCTAAAAATCATACGTGGTAAATTCCAATTTGTTCTGTATTTATGGTTATTTATATGGTTAAAAATTACTGAGCTCTGTTAGCCATACCTAAATGAACATTTATATTGTATTACTCTCTGGGTGTGTGATTTACATTTAAAACCTATGTAGGTTTGGTTACAATTGATGCAATGGATTTTGTATTACTCCTGTGTCTTTGGGGACTGGCTTTTGCTGGACGTTAATCAGGGATTTGGTTAAGGTGTTTGGGGAGGTAATTGCAAAAGGGTTAGAGTTCCAAGTTTCTGTGTCAACGTCTTAATCCTGATTTTATTGTTGGACGCTTCACCAGTCTTGTTTTGAGGGGGATGGTGGAAGATTTTGCTAATTTTATGGATGGCTTTCTCAATATATGGTCAGGATACTTTAAAGATGACAGCTGCTTATAGATTAGTTCAATTTCCTTTTCTAGGAAATCCGGGGAGCAAATCCGTATGGCTCTTAAGAATAAATTGCTGGCTACGCCGATTTTGATAGAAATGTCATGATAACTAAAACAGTGAATGTATGAAGAAGAAAATGTTGGTTTTCTGTAAACGGGAAATTTGTATTCTGTCGTGTCTCTAATTATTAAAACATCAAGGAAACTTTGTTGTCTGTTTCCCATTCAATTTTAAATTTGATGCTTGGTACTAATGCATTTGATTTTGAAAGAAATTCGTTGAAATTACCCTACGTTTTATCCCAAAGTGTCAGAATATCATCTACATAACTCATCCCGCATGTCTTTGGGTTTTATGGCATTTAGTTTAAAAATATTCCATGTATAGATTGGCTAAAACAGGCCTTAAAGGGCTGCCCATGCTACAACAGATTTTTTTCTTTTTTGTAGGTGATTCCCCGAATGAAAAAAACGTTACTTGATACACATATTTAAACTAACTTTATGGTTTTATTTACTTCCAGTGGGAAATGATCTGAATATGGGGGAAAGGAAAAAGGAAGCCGGCTAACCACTTAGAATTTTTATAATCGTAAACTCCGGCACGTGAGGCAATAGGTGTGAATGGAAGATTATCTTTATGAGTTTTGGGAAAGCCATAAACGTAAGGTAGTTATGGGTTAACAACCTTAAATTTCTCCAGTAGTTCAGTGCTCTTTTTATTTCTTTGCCAATCAACCTTACTCTTCTAAAATAAAACCTGTGGGGATGTTTTGGAGGGAATTTTCGTCAATTTGTCAAAAGCGTTTGTGTCAGTAAGGAGTTGATTGATTTTGTCCTGTTAAAAATTCTTTATTTATAATCACGACTTTTGCGTCTTTGTCGGATCTACTTATTACAACATCTAGTTTTTGTAGCCAGCGGGTGGCTATCATAAATCTACAGGGAACAGGGTATTTCTTGTTAAGGTCTGCTAAAATGCGTTTAGTAAGACACCTTTTAAACATATCTCTTCTCGAGTGTAATTCTTATCAGATATGAATTTGTCAAAAGTAACTGTAAAATCTATGGAATATTTTTCCGGTCTGGCATGAGTGTAAAGGATAAATCAAGGTTTAAGACTAATTAATCAATATCTGATAAAAATTACATCTGAGAAGAGATATGCTTAAAAGGCATCTTACTCAACGCTTTAGTTGACCTTAAGAAATACCCTGTCCCCGGTATATCTATGAAAGTCATGCGATCTCTGCAAAAATGAGATGAAGTAACAAGTAGACCCGACAAAGACGGAAAAATCGTAATTTTGGACCAAGACTTTTACCCTGACAAAATCAACCAACTCCTTAGTAGCACAAATACATGACAAATTGAGGAAAAATAACCTCCAAAATGTCCCAACATATTTTTTTTTTTTTTTTTTTTTTTAGAAAAGTAAGATTAATTGGGAAAGATAAATAGACCATTTTAAATATATATATATATATATATATATATATATATATATATATATATATATATATATATATACACACACATATACATACATACACATACATATATATATATATATATATATATATATATATATATATATATATATACTATCTGCAGTATGATCCTCAAACATCAATTCAAGAATGCCGAAGACACATGGATGATTTAAAAGAAGATTTATTCATTAAGAAACATTTCGCACATCACTATGTGCATCATCAGTCTGAAAAATGACAAAATAATAACATTAAAAAAAGTAAAAATACACAGGATTCTTAAAATGATAATTAAAAAACATTAAAAGAACAAAGAAACGAAACAAAGTAAAAACAACTGCTGTTACACCTACCTTCCGGTACAACGGAAGAAGATAGAATGACCAAAGAAGGAACACCGACCTCCAAAGACGACTACGCCAGATATAGTTGGCCATAGTCGTCTTTGGAGGTTGGTATATATATATATATATATATGAGTATATTTATATATATATATATATATCATATATATACTCTATAATAGATGATATATATATATATATATATATATGATATCATATATATATATATATATATAATATAATATATATATATATATATATGTAATATATATATATATATATATATATATAAATATATATATATATATATATATATATATATTATATATATATATATATACAGCTAAGAATACTTTATGAATAATGAATAATCGTACTGAGCCCTCGCCTTTCAACATTCTTCCCTCCCGAACGAGTACATCTCACGATAGAATCTAGCAGCTCACACAAGAAGCAAGTGGGTTGCTTTCGGTCTGCACCTAGCCCCAGTTATAAATTATTTATGGCTATTGCCCATCCTAAACCTCTCTTCCTCTTAACGACCTCTCAGTGGTCCCATTTCCGCCGAATTCTCCCTTCTGCCGAAATGCTCTCCATATTCCAGGCAAACAAGAAAACAAGGGCGGAGAACCCCAATCTCCAGAGGGCCCGACTAACGGGAATCGCCCATCTCGGACCCAAGCGAAGAAGCTCGGGAATGGAAGGCATGTAAGGAGAAGGTCAGAGGTCAAACGGGAGCAATATTGGGCAGACTATAGAAAGCACTCTCCTTGTCGATCGACACCCTCTGACCACCCGCGGAGAGCCTCTCTGTCTATTGTTGACCGAACCAGTGTCGCATCAGTGCCAATCGTTGATTTTCTTTTTGACGGAGATTCCAACTGGCTCTACAGTCAAGATTTCTCGTCCCAGGATTTCAAGTACTGTGGTTTTGGTAAGTTATTTCGGCAACATCTCCAGTTTTTGTATTTCCCACTGCTCATTTCCTCCTTTGCAATCCTCTTAAATTTAATTAAACCTAATTAAACTTTACGCATCGTTGTAATACCAGAAGTGATCGTGTGCATTTTCTATATTGCAGAAAAGGTGTATGTTCTCCTGTGTCACTCTACTGTCCCACGGTGCTTCCCCTTTCATGAATCAGCTTTGAGAAGATTTCTTCATGAGAATATAATCTGCATAATTGTGAAAGTTTACCTGTTTATGTTACTTGTTTTAAACCACTTCTAAGAGAGGCTCTCAGAGTATAATCTGGATGTTTGTGGCACCCTTGCATTGTTAATTAACGTAAACAAGGACCCAAGGAGACAGTGCTTAGAGCTCCCTTGTGTTATTCATCTGGTTTTATGTAATTATAACTAATTAAGTTGGACATTGATATTCCTTTAAAGCGTCAATTAAATTGACTGTTAACCATCACTTCCTTTTTTTCTTTCTTTTTTTAACGAATATTGACCTTATGTTGGATGCAACCACATCTCAGGTAAGAGAGCATCTCCGTCGTATGTATATATATTTCCATGTTAAAAATAGCTTGTAAAACGCATTAATAAGGTCTGAAAAGAAGTTTTATTAGAAAATATTGACGGTAGATACTTATCATGAATATGATCTGGTATGATGGAAAAAAGGTAATGAAGAATTGTATACAGAGAGGCTTACAAACAGATTTATTTCTTTAAAAATGCGGTCATGTTATCTATCTGCGTAAATAACACAATCTTGGGATGCGTTTAAATTAATCAAATGTCACTCTTATGAAAGTAAGCCATTTTTTATATTTAATACCCATGAATTATCCACTTTATGAAAATGTAAGAATTGCTTGCTTCACTAAAGAACAGCGATGAAATCAAACAAATGTAAGAGTTTTATATAACTCACATATCCTCCCAAACCAGAATAATCCGCTTTCTACATTCCCCCTAGGCACGCTGTTGTGTTCAGCTTTCATATCAGCCGGTGTTTGAAACGGGCAAGGAGAACGGGATGGTTACAATACACTAAAGTGACCATCGGACAGAAGAGCCGTATGTCTATTGCGAGGAGGAGAAAGGGATGACGTCAGGCGCGTTTATTCAGATCGTACGTAGAAGATGAGTCTCGATACGGTAAACCTTTCTTTTTATTCTGACGTCATCTTTGACCACCGAGTACTTTATTCAGACTATCTTTTGGATCTTCGATTCCCTCCATATAATAGCGGTCTTTATTGTAATGGTAAATTGTGATATCAATGGTTTTAAAATGCTATCTTGTTAATCTTTAACTAGATTTTTTCTTCTCTCTTTTTTTTATTTTATCTTATTTATTTATTTTTTTGCAATTACACCTTTCATTGCGCAGTCCGAAAATGCTCCTAATCTTTGAAATAAGTAAACTCTTAAAAAAATCGCAAATTGATTATGTCTATTATTTTTTAAGATCGTAAAATTTAAAATAACGGCAATAAGTGGCGAAAAGCATAATATTAAAGAGCAATCTCAAATGGACAACATAATGCAAAATAGAATTTAATATCCTGGTAAAGGTTAAATGTTTCATATAAATAGAGGGCATTTTCATTATTTTGAACGCGTACAAGTTCAGAATCGTTCCGCTATTATTTACGTTCATATAAACTATTTAGCTGATTAGACATAATGTCGAAAACTTTAAATTGATTAGCACTTATCGAACAGATTAATTTCTTTATTGGAGAAGCCATTTACAGTGATTATTAACTACCTGCGCACCTATAAAATCGACTTGGAATGGTTACATCATATGATAATGATAATGCAATAATAAATGGGATTTTAATTGTGTTATAACATTCACAAGTATGCTTATATCGATTTAATTGCGGCACTAAAGGTTCGTATAGAGGGAGAGAGAGAGATAAGGCTGAAGAAATGAAGATTTCACCTGCGTAATCATAGAGAGAGAGAGAGAGAGAGAGAGAGAGAGAGAGAGAGACCTTACTACGTGCATCTGGCACTAATGCCTTTCTGATCTGTTTGTATCCATATATACCTCACTTTTCTTGCTTCTAGGCCTTCACCCCAAATTCTCAAAGTCTATCATACGGTTTTACCGCTGTGCTCATGATCCTTATAGAGAAGATCACAGGAGCTCAAGTACTAAAGGTATCAGGTATTCCTTGGTGTTCATCCATGTAATTACTGATCAGATCTAGTGCTGCTTAACTTTATTTAAGAAAATAGCTGCAAGACAAACATCTTACTGCTTATCGGTGGTCAGTGACCTTTGTCAATGACGCATTGACCAAATCCAACACTACCAATTTCACTGATCGGAACACCGGCAGTGTGACAAACATGTGTCGCATTTTTCGAAATCAGTACACGAGTTTGCAAAGGAAGAAGGAGCAGAGGCTCTTCATCTTGTGTGAATAAATTCATATTTGAAAATGTTATTCATTATGAAGCTGTCTCTTTTCAGTTCTCTCGCCTTCTATTTTTATTTATCTCCCCTCTTCCTATCCTCCCTTTCTCTTAACTCTCTCAACCTGTAAAGATTGTGATAACTCCGACACGTCACGTCTGAACACTTGAAATTGAGTCTGCCATTGGCTTGAAAAGTAAAACTTCATCAAAGATATTATTAAAGTCCTCGAGACTCTTCATGAGAATAGAAACAGATTATTTCGGTCCCTGTTGAACATACAAATTATAACAAGAAATATATATAGAGGAATGTTCTTTGTATAAGACAAGACAACATTCAACCACAAAAAGAAATACTAGCTTTCGGAACCACTTCAACAGCGTCTTACCAACAAATCATAGTTTTTAATTCCACAAAATCTTTTTCTTTCGTTATTTTTTCTGTTGCTTCTGTTGTATTCTTGGGATTTCTTCTCTCTGATTGCTTCTGACCAACTCGACGGAACTCTAAGGATAAGTAACGTCTGTAAAGGAAGCCCCATCACAATCCTACAGCCTGCTGCTTTATTGAAAGCTTCCAGAGGATTAAGTTGGTGTTCGGTTGCTGTGTATCGCCAATAGGAAGCCATGCGACATTTCTATTGACACAGATGGGTTACACACACACATATATATGTGTTTGTGTATACACTTACCCGCACACACATGCACGTGTATATATATGTGTATATATATATATATATATATATATATATATATATATATATATATATATATATACATAGATTCAGTGAAATACGATACGGTTTTTTTTAACTAAGATAGATATTACGAATTCACAGTTAAATACGGATCTAGCACAGCATGAAAATGAGCAAACGACTGTACTGCTATGCCAGTAAGAAGATTCAGTTAATGTAGCTGTTAGTAAAAAAAAAATATTGCCTTGTTAGAAAAACTAGCAACCTGTAGAAAACCGGGAATTTTGTCCTACGGGGATTTTATCCTACGGGGGATTTTGTCCTGGGGGAATTTTGTCCTGGGGGATTTTGTCCTCGGGGAAATTTTGTCCTACGGGGGATTTTGTCCTACGGAGGATTTTGTCCTGGGGGATTTTGTCCTGGGAGACTTTGTCCTCTGGGGGATTTTGGCCTCTGGGAATTTTGTCCAGCCGGGGATTTTGTCCTGGGGGATTTTGTCCTCGGGGAACTTTGTCTTATGGGGGATTTTGTCCTCAAGGAGATTTTGTCGTACGGATAATTTTGCCCTAGGGATTTTGTCCTCTTGGGAATTTTGTCATATGGGGGATTTTTTCCTCCGGGAGATTTTGTTGTACGGATGATTTTGTCCTGTGGGATTTTGTCTTCAGGGAATTTTGTCCTATGGGGGATTTTGTCCTCCAGGGGATTTTGTCCTACGGGGAGATTTTGTCCTGGGGGATTTTGTCCTCTGGGAATTATGTCCTAAGGGGGATTTTGTCCTATGGGGGATTTCATCCTCTGGGGGATTTTGTCCTTCTGAGGATTTTGTCTTGGGGGATTTTATCCTCGGGGAATTTTGTCCTAAGGGGAATTTTGTCCTATGGGGGATTTCATCCTCTGGGGGATTTTGTCCTTTTGAGGATTTTGTCTTGGGGGATTTTATCCTCGGGGAATTTTTTCTTACGGGGGATTTTGTCCTCCGGGGGATTTTGTCCTAAGGGGGATTTTGTCGTGGGGGATTTTGCCCTGGGGGATTTTGTCCTGGGGGAAATTAGTCCTCTGGAGGATTTTTCCCTGGGGGATTTTGTCCTTAGGGAATTTTGTCCTATGGGAGATTTTGTCCTATGGGGGATTTTGTCCTATATGGGATTTTGTCCTGGGGGATTTTGTCCTCGGGGAATTTTGTCCTATGGGGGATTTTTTCCTACAGGGGATTTTGTCCTACAGGGGATTTCGTCCTTCGGAGGATTTTGTCCTATGGGGGATTTTGTCCTGGGGGATTTTGTCCTCGGGGAAATTTGTCCTCCGGGGGATTTTGCCCTGGGGGATTTTGTCCTTGGGAAATTTTGTCCTATGGGGGATTTTGTCCTACAGGGGATTTTTTCCTACAGGGGATTTTGTCCTACGGAGGATTTTGTCCTGGGGGATTTTGTCCTCGGGGAAATTTGTCCTCCGGGGGATTTTGCCCTGGGGGATTTTGTCCTTGGGGAATTTTTTCCTACAGGGGATTTTCTTCTCCGGGGGATTTTGTCCTATGGGGGATTTTGTCCTCGGGGATTTTGTCCTAAGGGAATTTTGTCCTACGGGGGATTTTGTCCTCCGAGGGATTTTGCCCTGATACCGTAGTACATGGCATGCCTTGGGATGGGCAATTTCTAAGTTTCGAGTAATTCTCGTGTATTGTGCAAGATAAGAAGCGAGAAATGACACCAAGAGCAGCATTCAATGCATCTCCAGTTGAAATCCTATATGGCCAAACACTAACATTGCCAACAGATGTCTTTCAAGATCAAACGACACCCAAAAAGCAGCAGAATGGATAATGCCAAGCAAGACAACCTACCACATAACCAGGAAGCTACATTCCCAGCGAGCGGCAGAACACAAAATATGCGTTCATATGGATAGACACACACATATTTCCTTTCTCCCTAGCATACTCGAGTCCATAACGTATCATCCAGAGATAGCACGAGGCCTGCCAGATGACAGTAGAAAGCATGACGACCTGGGTCTCCATTGGCCGCCTAAAGCCAGCATACTTCCTGGAAACTGACCTACAACCATGGGCCTCTTCAAGGGGTGAATCCTGTAGGGTTCCACGTGGACCCCACACACTGTCATTCTACAAGGCTCGCTAATCTCTTCACGATAACATCTCAGCGGGCAAAACATGAGGACACAAGAAACACAGCATACTTCACGCATCTTTTATATGCTTGTATTATCTGTTTTCATGTTACTGTCATGATAAAAATATTGTTATCACTATGCACTACATTGTCATCATTTCAGCTACATGTACCATAGCTTCAGTCATGCCTTGTACATCATTTTATATGTATATATTCATCTGTCAACAAACACAAATGATTGCGTTTTGACCTCTGTATTTGTTCGCCTGGTGCCTGCAACTACATTTCTGCTCGCAAGAGTTATTGACTTGTCTGTTTGTTGTTTGAATAAATCAGTAAGTCTGTGGAGACTGATTCTTACCCGCAGTCACTGCAACATGATGATCCTATTTGGTCTTGCTATATATTATTCAAATCCTGAGTAAAAGCTGTTCCTCATCAGGCATCCAATTACGCATCTTGGCAAATGTTTTAGATAACTCTCTTGTTACTTATAGCTTTGTTCGAGGGTTACCAAAGCTATTCCGAAATGTAACTCCACTTGCTCCAGATTACAGGGCCCGTTACCGTATTGTAACTGCACAAGAACGCTGGAATACTCCTATTTTACTTTTTAGAATGTCTTAACATTGGTTTGGCATACCATAGAAGAAAAAGCTTCATTCTGAATATAGGATAAATAATCAGTTACTTTTTTTTTGATATTCTCTATTTTTTACATTCTCATTTCCTTTCCAAATCTAATAACTACAGTGGTTACTCAGGAAAGAGAAAAAGTGGACTGTACGTTCAGATAAGAAAAATTGGCATCTTTCAAAACTAGCTATGAAATTCACAGTATCACCCCTTTCCAGCAGTATATGGAATACTAAATAGCCAAGAAACTGAAAGTCGACAGTTCACTGAGATTCACAACAGCACACCTGAGGAAGAATAGCTTTTAGTTGGCCTTGAAGGTATCCAAAGATAATGCTGAACTGACCGCCTCATGATAGCTGAGGTTGTCAAGATTTTACAGTAAAATTCCTCCTCATAGTGCAATATATCTTTAATCTTCTGCACGCTGATGTAAACGACATACAGATCTTGTGCTGTATCGAGAGGAACATTACAAGTCAAGATTTGCTCTTAACTTAGTCCTTAGGTCAAGAGCATTAAAGGTAAAAATACTAAAGGGCATTAATAATTACCCCCATCTGGAAAGTCCAGTGAAGGACATCATGACAATAAAAATCTTGACCACTTAAAGCTTTCACACGGTACTGATCCACAGTAGGATTTTGTTTGTACTAACTAGTCTATAGCAATAAAATAAACATTACCAATTTTCAAGTATCATTATTGTTTGCGGTCTTTAGCTTGGGGGTTTAGAAAGCCTTTGGAACTCTGAAGAAATACATGATAACCCAACACCAAGTAGATTTAATTCTGATAAATCGTTAGCTATTATGTCAGCCTTGCATGCTTCCAGTCAAGCATAAGGCACTGCCAGAAAGTTTAAAAAGAAAATCAGTAATTTCAGGAACAACGTGTTTTCTCAGCATTGTTTACAAGAATAATTCGTCTAAAATGCAGTATGGTGAATGACTGGTATTGATAAAAGCAAACCTTTTATCCTACAAAATCTCAAATACATACTGCATCTTGCGGTGCTGATATATACACAGAAGAGTCTATAATAGTAACGATGAGAAACATTACAGAACTTATGACATATGTCACTTTAGCGTATTGTTAAGAAACAATCTAGGCCTGAATATCCGGAATAGTTAGCTGAATAGTCCAAATTAATATCTATTTATTATTGCTTAACTTTTATAAAGAGCAGGAACCAGCTCATGATACTAATGGATTCATCCCCAAATATAATAAGAGGCTCACATACTGTTTTCCAGAGGATCATAGGGAATCCGTGCACACGAATCATGGCAGTTGGTTTAGGCAAGGTAGGGGAGAAAATGAATATGTGATGGCAGCAATTATCTCATCTTTCACCATCCTGATAGAGTACTCCGGAGAACTAAGAGTATCTTGCCATTAAGTGGCCGGGACAGTTCAATGACTCGAAGTTCAAAGCCACGCGTCTTTATTTTATTCAGATAATTACTATAAGGTCATTCAACTCCTCTTCACTGACGTTTTATCTGGTCACTGACATGGCAGACAATTATACTATGGAGCAACACGCAGTCTCTCTTCTAGGGTATAAAGTAGTAAGAGTATTAATTTATCTGAATAGTTTCCGCTTTCCACTACAAAGAGAGGAGACACTGTTGACTGGCTGGTACAACGAAAAGCATTCAGACTCGGCAAAGGCTATTGGGCCAGGGAAACTCTACACTGAATGTAGTAATATATCATTCAGGGATTTACACATTATCACCAGTAGCTCACTCCAATGAAAGTGGCTGAAGAAATCATCAGCAAAGAGAATCAGATCAAAAGCATAACTGGATATCAGAAGATAATCTAATTTGTTTGAAGGCCTTTTCTTACCGGAAAGGATATTCCACTGAGTTAGTGAAGGAACAGGTAAAACATTATTATTCGCCTCGCACATCGTACCCACTGCTACTGACATTATTATTATTATTATTATTATTATTATTATTATTACTATTATTATTATTTATTTTTTTTTTTTTATTTATTTGCTCTACCACAGTCCTCCAATTCGACTGGGTGGTATTTATAGTGTGGGGTTCCGGGTTGCATCCTGCTCCTTAGGAGTCCATACTTTTCTTACTATGTGTGCCGTTTCTAGGATCACACTCTTCTGCATGAGTCCTGGAGCTACTTCAGCCTCTAGTTTTTCTAGATTCCTTTTCAGGGATCTTGGGATCTTGCCTAGTGCTCCTATGATTATGGGTACGATTTCCACAGGCATATCCCATATCCTTCTTATTTCTATTT
>NC_087213.1:32089818-32094818 GCF_015104395.2 Macrobrachium nipponense
TATATATTATATATAATATATATATATATATTGTATATATTTATATTATATATATATATATATATATATATAAATATATATATATATATATATATTATATATAATATATAAGCTCCTTTAACTCAACCATTAAGACCAGTCATTACTTCGGCAATACTTTTTCTAGAGCAGTAACACAATTTCATTATGATACAGCATCAAATGCTTGTTTCACATACATAACATGCAAACTCCTAATAATTTCGTCTGAAGCACCACATTATGTATGATGCATTTCACAGGAACTTACTGGTGATGCTTCCCCTCACTCTACTTATATCATTTATCTTGACCCCTTCTCAAAATTTCATATGAAATTAGTTTTATGTTCATGTTGACTCCATGAAACGGTATGTGTGTGTGTTTGTGTAGTGGTTTCACATACTTAATAACACTGTCGATCTATAGTTCTTGACACTATCTTGTAGTTAATTTTGATAACACTTCTCCGACAAAAGCGCTTGTTTTTGGGATTTCTGTAATTACGTCGATTTTGCTTATAATTCTGGAGCATTCAACTGATTTAATGAGTTAGCACGTTTACTAGTGAAAACACGGGAGGGTCTCTGGTGGTTGTTTCTGAGTTGCTAATTACCGACATTTTCTATCAGTCTGGCGAAGATAAATCTCATTGCCCCTGGATCCGTTCTATAATACTGAAAATTTATACCCAGAACTCTGATAGTAGACGGCATATTTGATACATTTCGGAGCCATTTTGAAGATCTTTATGCCGTTCAGTTATCCTTTCAAAGGTCCATCTGGAAATCGGGAGTGCCTAACTGACTCGAATTTCCGATATGTACTGAAATGGAGTATTTCTTAGTGGTGCATAAGTAAATCACCGAGCCGAGGTTCATCATTTCTAACTGCCTCATAATCAGTGTTCTCCAGCTCCTCATCAGCATGTTCTGCACACAACATCACCACGCTTTAATTACATAATTTTTAGAATTACATCACTCACGTTATCAGTGTTACGTAAGGGCAAGAGAACACAATCCCAATGGAGTCCAGTCTCCACAAAGGAAATATACTAGATGGTGGGGCTTTGCAGTCCACCCACCAACATAAGACCCTACGGCAAAGCGCCTCAGACCATGTAGTTTTATCAGTCAAGTTATCAGGCAGTATTTTTACTTTAACCATTCAGTGTTAGCCCAAAGATCACTGTCACTATAAACTTTAAATACGAGAAAATTGGCACAAATAAGGGAGCTCTAGAAAACAAACGTTTGTTTACCCCGCTCATATGTCATTTTATTATTTTCCATATTCAAAGATCAATGCTTTGTCGATACTTGTTCCGTTAGTTCTCGAAGATGCTGCTTCTCTGTATAGGGTATGAATACTGACGTCTCAGGACCAAAGCAATACGTTCACTTAAGGCAACCTATGTTAATTACACAATGCAGCAGTTATCTTCTAACAACATATTCTGCAGTATTATCCTAAAAAACGTGACGGGAATAATGTTGTTTGCTGCCGGTGGTCTATACTTGATAGAAGGGGAAGCAAAAGGTAGAAAAGCTTTATGTTGGCAGACTATACTCGAAATTGCTTCTTTATTCCCCACCCTGTGCATTATGCAACATACACACATAATTGTAGGCATGCAGGAGGAAATCAATTTTATTTCTTTGTTTATTATATGAAACGTCAACCCAAGGGAATTAACCATATTCTTTATTATTACCTGCATATTTGGTCATCCAAATGATACTGACAAATTTTCCTATGCTATTAAACAGGGTGTCCATGAGGTCCCAATATCATCACAATCAATAAATACTTGTGATGGTACTGGGACTTTATGGACACCCTGTATCACAAACGAAGTCCGACGCGCCGTTGACGAGTATGTTGTCCGGGCATATTATATTATAATAATAATAAAGAATTGTCCTAGACTCAGCAGCTACGACTATGGTGCATGCTGTCATTCAGTCAAGAATGGCAGTAATGTAAGAGAGGTTTCCACGCAACAAGTCCCGACTCGACAAACATTTATGTACCGTCTTGAATCTTGGACAAAAGCGCCTTCATTCTGTATGCTTGTTCAGGCTAGTGGTAACAGAGCAAATCTAAAATGACATTTTAGAGACAAAAAATTAGGGTCCACAAATAATAGCTGTAATTAAAATAAGACTTGTAATTTTTCGTGAAATCCTTTTTTTGTGATATTCTCATGATCATTCAGTTCTACACTGTAATTCACATTTGAGTAGTAGGTGTTAATGCTGATTTCTTTCAGGTTTTAATACAAATGGTGAGGATACGACGCATATTATATGTTAAAGTTCCTATGGAGAATAAAAGTAATTTCAAAAAGTTTTTTATTTCTTTATTTGTGTAGAGAAGACCTCATATGAAAGCCCGAATTACTGCGGTAGGGTCACTCCAAAATATCTTGCTTGGACGCGAAATGCATTAGAAATGAAGAGTCAATACAGAGAATCCACAGGACTAAGAGGACCCATTGCAGCGGGAGATAGGGAAAATCGATTCTCCCTAAGGGGGATTTCCAGTTCCTCGCTTTTCCGCCTCTATAGGTAAGGGATGCTACAGATTTATACTGAGCAGATATTTCTATGACACCGCTTTCTATCACTGAGTAGGGTTTTTTTTTTTTATCACCGTTTGCTTTCAAAATATTATCATCATTTTACTTCAAAGTATTTATCTTTACTTCTATAAAATTATATATTTTTCTATTAATTGAAAAGCCGATTCCTTAATTAAATTCCAGTGGGAGAAAGGAAAAGCTTGTTTATTCTCTTATTGCGTATACATTGTGCGGCAGAAAATGGATATATCTAATTAGGAGCGGACTGAGTGGGTTGCAGCGACGACAATATCCTGTTATTTTTCAATATTGGTTGCTGAAAGTCTTAAAATCACACCTTGATTAAGTTTTGCTTCTTAACTTAAACACGCTCCGTATTTTGGTATAGTCATATTACTTTTACCATGTATTCTTTCTCAACTCCGTTTCATTTTTATCCTAATTTTAAAATATTCAAGTTTTGCATTTAGAGATGAATTCATTTAGATAGTTTTTCATTTTAACGATGAAAGCATAAACAGTTTTATTTTTTGTTGAAATAGTCAGATATAGCGTGAATGTAATTACGTCCGTAGAAAAAGATATAACATTCAAGATTAATGTTAACTAGGATTCCGTCCAAATTCAACGTGAATCCTGTTCCAATAAAAAGGTTAAAATATTTATAATCTTACTACGAAAAACAGTAGTTTGGTCCGCCTGTCTGTTGTCTGTCAGCACTTCACCGGTGCGGAATCCCATGTAGGTGCTTAATAGCTGACGGACCAATTTATTAGCATTAGGAGTTAAAGAGCGGTGAAGTCGAGAGTGTCTGTCTTTCCCTACTCAGTGACTATCTAACTAACAAGCCCAAGCCATTTTCAGATGGTTGCTGAAATGGTAAGATACGGGTGAAAATGACATCCGGGAAAACTACCGCTCGGTTGGTAGTTTACGGTAAACATTGACTTGTGAATTCTTACGTTCTGACAAGTACGGCAGATACAACAACATAGGATATTATAAGAAAAGGAAATAAAAAGTTCGAGCGTTAGTTCGGCAAAAAAACACCGGTGTCAGATAACTGTTCTTACTTTACAGTACAGTCACATTGTCTGGGGCCCTGGGACCCGGCTTCACTGCCCGGGTACCGGGCCCCACTAACTAGTATATTTTTAAAAGAATACTATTAGTCTTATGGATCTGTAAGCTTGATATAACAATTCTATGTAAGTTGGTAAGGTTAAAGTCAGTAAGTTTTTATGAAAAGCTTGCGACTCTTAACGAAAACATATTTTCTTTGCTCCTCTGCAATCAAATAATCACTTGATCTGTAATAAAAAAATTGTCAGTGGGTTTCATATAAAACATTTCTTTACCTTGACATTTCACCGGTATTCCGTGGAATCTTCAAATTTTCCAGAATTATTTTTTTTCTGGATAACTGCTAACCACAGCAAATCAGCAGAGGTTGCTTATTATTTTTTTTTATTATGGATGTACCGATGTTAACGATTAATCACATCAGTCAAAACGTTTTTAATAAATGGATATATTCCTTGGTTAGTATGATGATCTAACCGGTGAATATGGAACGAGTAAGGAGTATACAGAAGGAAGTCTATGTCAATTCATCGACGATACTACAAGGGCCATTTAAGATCTATAGGTATCTCAGGACTACAGGCTGAACATTATGTGGTTTTTAAATCTAAATATTTGATTTTATTGGTTGTTATATTTAATATTTTGTTCTTTTTCCCATCTGGACCGTATTCTGCGAAATTCTGCTAGGCTATATTTTGGTAGGACCTTTGGTCTCTGCAGCAATAATAATAACAATGGGAAAACATACATATACATAGTTAATGCAAGATGTAGCTAGGCATGGGAGACGGTAACGAATAAGAAATATTAGTTGAAAATTAAGAAAAACAGAATTTTTTTCTAATTTTCAAGCCACATTTATTTGGCTTTATTAGATGCCAAAAAGTTTTTCCCTCTCATTTCACCGGATACTTAGGCCGCCTATCATTTCAGTATGGAAGTATATAAATATGTCAGCTACTTTTGTAATCCTTAAAAGAAAAGTTCATCCGTCTTATGGGTGTAAAGAAAAAGAGAGAGAAAAAAAAGATGGAGATGCTACGCAAAATAAAGTCTTTGAGAATAGGAATTTGAAGAAAAGTGTCTCGAATGGTTAATGACGCTTGCAGAATAAAAACATAAAACTGGCAAATTGCAATGTAATGAAATACTCGTCAGTCTTTAAATCTTCTCATGGAATTCTTCTGGGACTGTCTTCCTCAATCTGCATTTGAGTTACGACTTCGGGAAAACGGATAGGCAGATTCAAGAGAAAATCTGCATATCGGCTTCCGGCTTATTTACTGCAATTTTATGGATATGAGCCCAT
>NC_087213.1:32097318-32107318 GCF_015104395.2 Macrobrachium nipponense
CAAAAAGAAACAAACATCAGCATCACCAATTACCAATTCAATTTCTTGCAAAGAGCACATAGCGTTCAGGTTGCGATACACGTCATACCAAAAATCAAAAACAATAATCATTTATTGCACATTCTTTTGCTCGATGAATCGTACTTGTGCGTTCGAAACTAAATGGAAACATGATGGCAAAAACGAGACAAAGGAAAAATGGAAATTGAAAATGTATTTTTTTTGCTCTAAGAGAAAAAATCTCGCGTATTCTAGTAACTCCTGTTGCAGCCACTCTGATAAGTCGTACTTTGAAAAGTTTGTATTCTCTCTCTCTCTCTCTCTCTGTCTCTCTCTCTCTGTCTCTCTGTCTCTCTCTCTCTCTGCGCACGCTCACGGCCATTTGTAAGGACCGGTGGACAGCAGCTTTAAATGATGAACCAGAAAACCTTTCGTTCTGAATGAACACAACTTCGTACTTTATTGTTAATGATATGGTATTGTCCCTGGCGATTAATTAACGCACAATTGGCGAAATAAGCCAAAGCAATATTTACAATGATTTCATTGTAAATATTACGGCTTTCCAGATAGGTATAGCCGTGCAAAAATTTTCATGTTCTGTCTATCTGCCTGCTTCTATCTTTAATACATAACTCTGGATAGGCTCTAGTCAAAATAGTTCAGTTCCATAATTTAGCATGTTATCCTTTTTAATCTTTCCCTCTGAATAAAATGTCTAAGAGTGTTCTCAAAACTTTTAAACCCCTTTTCATCTTTTAGAATTTCAGAACTTTATCTGGGTGACTGACAGGTTATCTATCATACACGTGATTTGCTATCGTCTTACGGAAACGTTTTGGAATTTCATGCTATTTTCCTTAACCATAAAACTATAGGATTTCTAGTGTATCTGCTTTTAGTTTCTTGTCTAGTAACAGCAATGTCATTCTCACTGTTACCTTTTAACCTATTGCTCCACGAAGTTGAAGTTGGTTGGTTTGGTTCTTTTATCTGCCTGTTAAAAAGCAGGATTATATGTAAAGCAAAGTAGCGTGCGAAAAGGTATGTAGCCTTTTGCAAACACATGATCAACATCTGATTGTTTCCCCTGACGGGCAACAAGTGATAGAGAAGACCAATGTAACCTTTTTTCGGGGTGGGGTGTGGGCATGCGTAATACTAAAACTGGCCCGACCTTACACCAGCAACAACATACATTAGGGATAATTTTCTCAGAATGACATCTTAGTATTGGTGGGGGTCTGCAGTCTTCAAAAGTTCTTACTTATTGGAAGATGGGTTAGGGAACTTTTACTTCTTCAGATCCTCTCTTGTCCCGACCACTCATTTTTAAATGAATACTCTGACAATCTTGTTCATTACTCCTCAGCTCCCTACGGAAGTTCATTCTCAACTTATTTATCCTAATTTGATATGAAATAGTGAATGTTCAGACACTTTTTGGATGTTTAGATAGTAAAAGTATTTCGTTGTGTATATGTATGTTTATAGATATACATTTGGTTGTATATATGCATGCATATGTTAGGAACAAACCTGCACCGAAAGACAGAAAAATATACAAAGGTTGCAATCACACCAACAAAATGAATCCACAGACTGATAAGGAGAGAAAAGAGGATAAGTCCTCTTATGCTCAAGACCCTCAGAGTATTTCGCCTTTGCCCGCGACTCTCGAATGTAACTTTCCTTGTTTCTTCCGAGAAATTATATTGCCGTTCAAACACTTGGCCACTTGACCTGAGCAAAAGTTACAACAATTGCCTCTTTTTCTCATTTCCGTCGATATAAGTCCTTTCAATCTTGTTCATCCTACCACTCCTCCTGCCCAGAGGAGAGCTCTCTTGTCCCCCGCCAGACCCGGCCATTTTTCTCTCTTTATCCTTTTAGTCTAACTCTCGAAGTTATGTCTAGGAAACGAGAGGCAAGAAAATACTTGTGGTTTCGCTTTTCTGATCTTCTCGTTATCAACTTTGATGTGAGAGGTTACTTGGGTTCGGATTCAATTATGGTAACAACAAATATCTGGAACGAGTCTTGCGCCTTTCAAAATGAAATGGAAATGGTGAGGGATAAGGGTGATAAGGAGGGAGAATGACGTACTGGGATATAGGAGAATGGAACAAGAAACACAGAAAATATACAACATAAAGAGTCAGATATTATGTATAGAAATACGTGGTTAGATTGGAAGAAAGTAAAGCTGCCCTTCAACCGTAGCCTTAAAAGAAAAAAAATTACAAAAAGATGAAAAAATTAGCAATCTTTTGCTAAATTGATTGAAATTGGCTGGCGTCCAGGTTCGTTGGCTAAGGACTAGCTCTGTGCGTTATGTGAGGAGGCGTCCTTGGGCTGATCCTATAAGCAAATCAAGTGGATAGTGTGAGCGTGCATTATTGGAACCCTTGGGATTTGATATCCTATGGAGGGACTGGAGCGATGAATATGATAATGAGATGATGACGAGAGTAGTGATGCTATTATTAGAACTAGATCATGATGAGACATGCGCGGAAGTAATGCTAGTCACAAAACAAAATACATATTCAGAATATAACCTGCTAATTGATACTCTTTAGTACCTCAAGGTAAACACAGTAATACTTATCCAAAGTATGTCTCATAAGTGAGCACTAATTTATAAATCACATATATTCTGTAAAAATAAACATTTATAAATATATGTAAATCTAAATAAGAGGAATAATTGTCTTTTTCGAACATGGGTGAATGTACTATTACTTTGTAATGTTTCTTGAAAAACCTAAAACACTGTATGGTAGGGTTTTCATTGAACAATACAGTAATGTAGTTCAGTCTACAAAAACGTGTGGATCAACTTATATAATCGAGGCGATTTTTCAAAACTTTGAGTGTAAAAGAAAGTAAATTATCTGTGGCATCTATGGTCTTAGAAAAGCTTATGATTAACTTGATATAGAAATGTGATGTGGGAGGTATCAAAGATAAGTGGTGAAGAATGTGATATGTTAAAAAGTGATAAAAACATGAGTGATGTGAGTGAAACGTGTTTCATATCAAAAGAGAGTTTCAGACAAATACGTGGTTTGCCTCCGTTGTGTTTTGATGGTGTGATGAGGGATGCTAACATTCAGGGCATCAAACAAGAAGGACAGATGCTAGTTAGTAAGATAAGAGTACGGATGTGGACTGGGCATGGAGCGTAATATTAAAAAATGATATAAAGCTAATATTTGATAATCAAGAGAAAGTTTTGTTACAGGAGTTGGGTTATGAGAGAAAATGTAATCCAGAGGAGATGGAATTATGAATAATTGCATAAATGATTGGTAAAGAATAGAAGTGCGCAAATCGTACAACGTAGCATGAAAGAGAGAAAACTTGTAGAATAAATGAAAAACAGATGGTTCTGTAGTACATGTATTTAGATTATTAAAAGTTGGGAGGCTGACGAGATACTGTTGAAAAATTAATGTATGTAAATACTGAACTGTCTTGCTTTGTGTAGAGTATGAATGAAATAGGTTGGTGATATGGGTATCTGTAAAATTCGGGTATCGTATGTGAAAGGACGAGATGTAAGAATTATAATCTTAGTAGAGTTTTTGGTTGGAACAGAAAGGTCATAATAATAAGAGAACGTGCGATTGCGTGCATAATGGAGGCAAATAAAGTTCGTGTCGGAATGTTCGACGAGTTTTGAATGAGTCTTATGTGTAGACATATAATTCAGGAGCTGCAGAAGGCCTTTTCTTGATACAGCATTAATCTTTGTTTAATTCAGAAGTTAAAGAAGAACGTGGCAGTAACAATTATCAAGTTTTCCTTAGACCCCCTCAGCCGGAAGAAAAGGGATTTTGCTGATTACAATAGACCAAAATATATTAAAAGCGTGCAGATTTTGACAATGAAATTAGAGCGCTAAATTTATGCATTTTGATTCTGGTTAATGAGCTTATATATATATAAAGCCAAAATACTATACAAGCCACACCAGATTATCAGTCAACCAACTCGGATATTAACCAGAAATGAAAAGGGATGTTTTTCATGAAAACAATAGCATTACGATGACTACATAAATCTATAATAAAAGGAAACAAAATCACATGCATCGATAAATGATTTGATAGATAGTCAGATAAATAGAACGGTACATAGATGGAGAGAATGAAATATTTATAAAATCTTTGACCTCTGAAAGTGGTTGCAATAATAAGGACCTTTTCCTCTCATTTTCTTTCGAGGTAAAAAGACGAATTCTTTAATTTTCGTTGATCAGTTCCTTCATCTTTTTTTTTAAATTTATTTTCGCGAGCTTCGATACATATGAAAACCACACAGAAAAATTTATATCGCTTTGTTACTTCGCACAAGATTTGCAAAAAAAAGATTCGTTTAATTATTAAAGACAAACCTATGAAAACAAGTTCAGAATGTGTAGTTATAATAACTATGATTTGCTCTTTGGCCTGACTTCTTATATGACTTTGCATAAGAGACTAAGGCTTTTGTGGCCTCTGCCTCTTGGAAATAGAGATCAGAAATACCGCGTTTCTGTTACATTGGTAGCTACGCTGTACTGAACGACAACATTTTTTTCTCAATGTCTATATTACCTTGAAAATTAATACTTTAAAATTCTCAGCATTTAGATTTTAACTGCATCACTTATCAACACAGAAGGTCCTAAAAGTAAAACTTAGTATCTGGAAAAGGGTTAATGATGGCCGATTATGCATTTGATAATTAGGATGAATTTCTGTTTGGCTTAGTACTGGTTCTTAATCCCAAAACTAGATTAAGAAAGTTACTAGAAAATCGAAAGTAAATTATTATAGATCCATGGTAGTTATGAATTAGTATCTTATTAAATCTATCATGATAAATCATATCTTTTTTATAGAAAAAATATTACGGAGCATGGACGGTTGTCTTCGGTCGTTCATTTGTTTTTATATATGGTGGACCATTAGTATTCAATATTATTTAAATCTATAAAGAATTTTGTTTCGAAACAGTATACATGTGGGTGGGTAACGATGCCTTGCAGCTTGTGAAACATAATCATGGACAGTAACACCAGAATGAAACTAGTAAAAAATGAGAAAAAATATAACGATACGTCCATTGTTAGCAGAAAGCCCACAGTAAGCACTTACTTTGTAATGAAAGTTATTCCTATATCTTCCCATAATCACTTTGATGAATCCTGCTCTCCTGTATAGTTTTCAGGACCATCTTCCCTACGCCACATGAGAGATCCCAATTCTTCCAGTGTTCCATATCAATTATAATTATCGAATCACGTCTATGACTTTCAGGTGTGAATATCAATGATATTGTTCTACGTCGTTATCCTGATACCAGCACGATCTCTTGGTTCTAAACGCCCCTTCAGTGAACGCCAATTCTCCTTCAGAAGGAAGATAAAATGATATTCTAAAAGCATTAACAACATTAGTGCAGGAAATTAAATTGTGAATGAGAAATATTCAGTCAAATGAGAATAAATGCATTACGAGGTAGCAGCACATAATTTACCAAAAGAGCAATATGAAATATACATGACAATCATTTACCACTGGAATATATATATATATTGTTTTTGTACGAATGTCAATTTATCTATCTATCACTCTATGTATATATGTATGCATGTATATATTAACCTACACACACACGTGTATATATATATATATATATATATATATATATATATATATATATATATATATATATATCTCAAAAAATCACCATAACGTGACTGGAAAATCTTCAAGTAATCAAAGTCCACAATTATGTAAAATGTGTATTAAAAATACATAAAAAACGGGAGCTTTCGTCTACTTGATCAGTAGACCTCACCAGCCGTACGGCTGATGAGGTCTACTGATCAAGTAGACGAAAGCTCCCGTTTTTTATGTATTTTTAATACACATTTTACATAATTGTGGACTTTGATTACTTGAACATATATATATATATATATATATATATATATATATATATATATATATATATATATATATATATAAACTGTGTTGAATTCTCAGATGCTAAATATGTACATGAAAATTCGACACAGTTTTGTGCACGTTAGCTAATAAATAAACTTGCATGTTTCTGTGTTGGTGAGAAACCTACCAGGTTTTTAAAAAATACTCTATTCATCCTTCGCAAAAAGAAGGACCGTTTTCTGATTTACCTTACCGCCAGAAGATATTTTATTTGATACTATCAAGCGATATATGCATTTATGCAATCTACATTCATCAACCACGCTAATGACCAGCCTGTTAGATAACAACGCCGATAAAAGTGGTCTCTGCAACACATAAAATTTACAGACGATACCATGCAAATTGTGTCCACGTGGAGAGCGAAAGTGATTTTCCTTTCTGGGTCTTGCCTTCGCTATTTAGTCAATAGAAATTTGCAAATTTGTGAGCTGCTATTACTTTATGTGGTGATGGGGATGGTAATACAACGTGACACTTGCAATGTAGTACCTTATTTACGCCTCATGAAACTTAGTAAATGTAATTTACATCCCATGAATTCCGTTGAAGTGTAATCGATTCCCAGTGTTCTTCAAAGGATTTCTCGTAACGTAATATTACTAGAAAGAAAACAAATTCGTCTTTTCATTCTTTGTTAGCCTCCCAAGTCTCTTGCACGAATAAAGTGCTTCAATATTATGTTACTTTCTCATAATGATACAAGTCTGCCTAGTTTCTCTCAAGATATTTCCTTATAAATATCGTTCTGAACTTCAATTGATGATTGAATTGGTAGGTTTTAGATCAAGGTAATTGTATGAGAAAAAAAATCAATAATCTTTTGAGTGATGGCAATACATACTAAGAAATAAATCAAAATTATATAACTACGTGTTGTGAACAGGAATTTCGATAGAAATATTAAATCAGTATTACAAAGAAATGAAAACTTGATACAAAGTTGAATGGGACCGTTCAATCATTACCGTACTTGTATGGACCAAGTAAAAACCCTTGAGTCAAATTTTCCCGGTATGCCGATTATTTATTCGGTTGGCTACGCATCTTACAATATACGAATATACTCACCATGTATTTTGGTTGGAACACTTGGTTGAGTGGTAACATTGCTAATGCTGATATAAAGAACAATGTTGCGTGCGTCCAGAAATAAATAAAATAAATAAAATACAGAATAATAGTAAACCCAGGCTTGTGAATGTCGACCTGGAATTTTTTTCGGATATATTAGAGCCAACAGCTGAATATACCATTGATATAAAAGCTTCATAATAATTCCATACTACGACAGTACCAACAGCTTCTCCATATACCCTCTCTTATGCTGCAAAGTATTAACATCACATCACTTATCTATCTGCAATTTAGTCTGTCAAGACCACAAAAGGCAGGGGGTACAGATCAATCAAGAGGGAGATCAAGACAGATTCCGTCGTTAGACAAGTTTTAATGACGCGCTAATTGGTTCAATTGTGTCCTTGTATGTGATGCCTTTGTTGTGTGTCAGGGATAGGGCTCATTTATTTTTCGTTTCTCATCTCTTCCTGGAAAGGGTCTTTTATCATAGATCGGTATGATTATTTGTATTTGTTTGCTCTCCTTGGTATGACTTGTTGTTAGTCTCTTGGCGCTTCTTATTCTTTCATTTACAATACGATTCTTTGTGTTTTCTTGTATTTATGTCGGGTCCTATTTTATAATACATTAGGTAATCTAAGCAGTAATGTGACAGCTCAGGGCATATAACCACTCTTAAACTTGTTACGGTTTTGCATATTTTCCTATAGAATATTTTGCGCAGAGTTCAATTTCTGCGTATCTTCATGTATGGCAGGTTTACGGTCATGCTTTTGATTGCATTGCATTGTTTCCTATTATCAACCGATGAATTAATGAATTCTCTCTCTCTCTCTCTCTCTCTCTCTCTCTCTCTCTCTCTCTCTCTCTCTCTCTCTCTCTCTCTCTCTCTCAATGTTAAGCTTTCTATTTATGCACTTACAGCTATCATATGCAACATTTATTGAAGTCTTTGTTTTTCAAATGCATCCTCTTACTTAATTAAAACCTGTAACTATTATCATTGCATTAATTTAGATCACTCTTAAAAAAGTAATCAGTATGTGAATGAAATAACGAAAAAGGCATTCGACTTTGGAAAAAAGAAAGCGAGGGAATACTAGATTATCTATGCCTTTGGACATGATGGAAAGGAGTTGAGGGTAGAAAATTGTTGATACTTGGGAATATTGAAGGAAAAGCATTAAATAAGTAATGAATATTTGAAAAATTGGGTTCATTAATGATGTAGGAAGAAGCGGAACGAATGGCGATAGAGGAAAAAATGGTAGAGTCTATGAATATATGAAAAGCTAGTGAAGAAAGCATGTGGAATGTGTGAACAAAAAAGAATACAGGCAGCACCGTTAGCCAATGCCAATAACATAAAGCACTTGAAAAGTCTGAATACAAATAGAAAGTAAATAAGACTAATGAATATATTAGAAGCTGGTGTTTAGTTAGACCTAGTTAGTATAGAGTAAAATAGCATGGGAAAATTACCGTTGATGAAATTAGATGGCATCAATGATCATCTGAAAAGAGTTAAAAAGACAAACACGGGAGGGATCAACAACAAAGTAGTTTGTAGGCTTATTCCCCGAGTAAGCACAAAGGAATTATAGTGAAAGAATAATGAAGAAGATGCAAAAAAACTGTGCACTGGCGTCTGCGTGAGTAGTACACTTTCACATTTTGAAAGATCGTGATGAAAGTCCTAGCGGTATTTTAGAATAGGGTAAGAGAGAACACGTAAAAATGAAATGAACAAAATTATGTTGTGAGATAAACGTGTAGTTGGTAAACGACAAATGATAACTAATGAGAAGAAAAAGCAAACTGTGTGACAGTGAATGCTAAATATAAGGTTTTACGCAAAAGAATTCAAGAGGAAGGAGGACTTCGGCTTTTAATAAACGAAAGGAAAGTTAAACGTCAAAAGAACTCTGTGACAGAGTTTATAGATTTAAAAATTGCAAATGAAAAGACCGGGTGTAAAAACTTATGAAGATTGGTAATAAACTGCACCTTCAAGATACAGATTGAATCATTTGTCACCAATGTATCTAATAAAGATGAATTTATGATATTTAATGTTGCTCTGGAAAGAATTTATTTTGTTTGCACATAATAAGAGGGTTTATAATGCAATTCACTTCATCAAAAACACTATTATAGTGAGCAGAACACCCCAATTCATGACAAAATGGATAGAAATTTAAAAATGGTGGACATATAACATACATGAACTATCTGAAGCAGTTGAATGTTTTATTACCATTTACTCCATAAAATCATTGTTTCAAGGCCAAAGTGAATGTATTCTATAATAGAAAAAGAAAAAAGAACCGAAAATTTAAGTTGAAATCTTAGTCGGTTCCGAGACATCTCATTCACTCTGTCGCCTTCTCAGTACTGAAGAGGAGACGAGATTTCTCGAAACTGTTTACAAATATTTCGTAAACGTCTCAGCCTTTTGACAAAATTTGAGGATAATCCTTAATAGAGATTCGAAGTTGATTGGTAGTCAGCAGAAAATGCTATATTTGTTATCGGACTTTCCTTGCAATCTAACGAGGCCATAATTGGAGGACTTTGTGTTTCTACTTTCTTCTTAAAGGAAGGAAGGAATAAGTATGCAGTAAAAGTATAGAATACCATAAGATATTTTTCTTTTGTTATCTTCATTACAGACAATGGGTAAAGAATGGATTTCTCTGAGGCTGTTGGTAATGCCACTTACAAACATCAGAATGCAAAAATTACAAACGATGAGAGTCAATTAGACGAATAAAAGATAACGGAGGGATAAGTGAACCAGAAAGACGCAGAAATAAGGGGACCAATGAAGAGAGGCTAAATGATTATATGGAAAAACCTCAAAAGTTTGAATAACATAACATAACAGAAAATATGGAATGCCAAGTGCTGTTCCA
>NC_087213.1:32114010-32151510 GCF_015104395.2 Macrobrachium nipponense
CGCACGCACACACACACAAACACACATATTTATATATATATATATATATATATCTATATATATATATATATATATATATATTACGCCCCTTTATTCCCTAAACTACACAAACTGGGAACTCTTACCTGTTGCCAACGGTGCCCTGTCTGTAAGATGTCACGAGGCTTATTAAGACTGCGTAAATATAAAAAAAATATCATTTATTTCCCAAAGCAATTGGTTATAACAAAGAACAAAATGATTAACAAGTCATAATGGCATAAATACCCAAATCTGCCCATAAAGAAAACCAATAAGATAAGATTCTACCTTCCTGACTAAGGTTACACTCTCAAACCCCAAACAAGTCACATTGTCTAGTATTCGTCAGTTATCAGTTAGAGAATCCCATTCCTAATCAACCATGGAATCGGACCCATCTGTAATAAAGATAATAGTTATATAGACACCCCACGTCACTCTTTTCAAAGTATTTACGTAAAGAGAATATTTCCACACTTCTCTCTCTTTTCCAAAAGGTAACAGATTTTCTAAGTTTTTATAGAACGTGTCTTACCTTTTCAATGGGCGTTTTCTCCCGACACTTCGAGCAACCGCTTGTTCTCTCCTTTGCACAAAGAATGCGTCTTCCACAAGTACCCTGAACCAGTAGGCCTGTAATGCGCGTACAAACGAATGCACATGCCTCGCAAACGGGGAACGACCTCTGAGACAAGTTGCTTGTTCAGCAAATACCCTTCTCTCCCATGTGAACTTTGCAGTGTACCACCCCTTGTCTCTAGGCGAGCAGAGCTATGTGACTTTATTATTATATAAAACACTTTAAACATATTATTAGCCATTCCCCCTCTTTCACCTCTTTATAGGAGCTCGGCTACCCCCCATGCTAGCACCCGCCTAGCTCTAGACACACAAGCGTCTTACAATATATATAAAACAGAGGTTGGCTCAAAAAGAAAATAACATGCACTCCCGTCTCACACCATATCGGCAATAATGCCCAATGTATCAATGTACCACATGACTTAGAGCCACCTCCGTTGCCGGAGCACTTGTGCTTTGTCGAATGCATAAAAGTTTAAGGACTCCAAGTACACAAATGGCGATCAGTATAGCGCCTAACATGATCATTACTATTGGTATAGTATAGCGGTCATCGAAAAAAAAAGGTTCATCTTCACTACTGTCTTCGAGTGGCGGGACAGTAATGGACTCCACTGTAGGCGGGATTCGAACCGCCTTATGGCTTCCGTGTAGGTGTCAGTGAAACACCTTTATCGACGAGTTGTAGACACGCCGACTAAGTACCATGAAGAAGTCTGTAAGAATCCTGCAGGAACTGTCAAACAGCTGGGATCCCTGTAGAATAAGCGAATTGTTGTAGACGCAGGTCGAGTACGTAACCCAACTCGAAACAACTCAGCACGCGCCATTATTCAGCGTCTGCGACCCTCGTGAGTGTATCCAACACCCTGCCGTCGCTAAACTGTAGATTCGACGTTTTCTACTGAAGTAAACGTGGTCACCACCCCGTTATTCTATGCAAGTACTACTCGCACCCGCCTCATCGAAGACTGTAGACTCCTGGTTTATCCCAGAAATTATATCGAAGACATCTCATCCTTCGCCAAGGCAGTCCACAAAAATGCCCTTCGTGTGTAGACTTGACTCAATCTCTGGTACTGTAGAACGAAGTCGTCTCCCTTGGCATCCTCACGTAGAGTTGGGAATTCTCCAAAGTCATTGTGTGTCCGTATTTTAAAAGGTACTACATGGTCATAAAATAACTAAAGTCTTGTTTTACCCCACAAATTCGTCACTAATTAATATATTCAATCTACTAATCAAATATTAGAAAAAGAAAAATTCCTCGCTAAACCAAATAATCTTTACCTACTGAATTTTCACAAATAATCCCATATCTGACAAACACACTATCAAAAGAGAACTCATAAAGTCTAACAGTAAAAACCCCTTTATGGTTTATATAACTAGCCTCCATAAAATATAATGCCGAACACCCCTTCTATCCAATCCCACATACCCTGACAAATTATATCTTCTATCTAATAGATAAATGCTATTTAGAGCTTAACCCTCATTGCAACATCTCTCGTAAGAAAAGAAAAAGAAGAGAGAAAAAAAAATAAATAAAAATAAGATAATACAACAATAGTAAGTGAACTTTCCCCTCCCCATTACACAGCGCACATAAGAGAAAAGAAAAAGAAAACCATCAGTTGTTTAATCATCTCGGACGACGTTAGGACAGAAAAAAACATATATAATTCAACATCTTTTCCCAAAAAGGAATGTGTACCGTTACAGAATCTGCTAGCGCAGCAACCCTATCGACAAGAAAAAAACAAAAATCCCTTATATGACACGTTCTCGTGAAATAAATGTCATAATCGGCATCTCCGAAAACCGTGCAAATCCCCGAGTCATCAATTCCAAAGGGAAGGTTCGCAACCTGACTCCTTACAGCAACTTCAGCAAAAAAGAAACCCACCTATGAACACGTCAGGTGCTTAGCATTGCAGCATAATCAGACTCGCGACGCTAGAAACTCACGATTCTCAAAAAAAAATGTTTAGTACTGATCTTCGTAAGCACACCCCCCAGAACCATCTCATTATACATAAACCATCATCTTAATAATAACACCACTCAGGTGACATAAATAATTAGTCTATTTAATTACTGACCCCACGCTAAAAAAAAAAAAAAAAAAAAAAAAAACCATCCCGTTTCTCAGCTAAAGCAAACATTTGCCGAAAAATATTCACCCCGAAATCTTACGCCAAAACGCCGCAGACTTACATACAATAAGAGAGAAAACATTCGAAGGAAACAAAGGAGAAGGAAAAAAAAAAAAAAAATTGCAAAGCCATTCTGTCATCAAATTACAAAAACAGATAACAAGAAAAAAAAGGAAAAATGAATGCAATTGCGCGATCATATATTAATTGCCACAACCAATTCTTTTCAATTTCGAGGTATGTGTTAGCTTCGACTGACCTGTTCGTTCATTTAAAACTACAAACCTATTTCCAATTTTCTCTTCAATGACTTTAAAAGGACCTTCAAACTTCGGGCCTAGTTTGTAATTTAACTCATTTCTCACGTTAAGTTTTAAAAATACCTTATCACCGACATTGATCTTGGGATCAGATGATTTACTAATACTCTTTTGAACCATATATCTGGTTGTGGACTCGAGATTACGGCTAAGACATGCGTGTCTCTCTCTCGGTGTGGATATCAGCGCTTCAACTGTATCCTCCCCCTGGGGAGGCGTAGTTAACAAATCAAATGTGCCTCGCGCTGGATAACCAAACAAAGCTTCAAAAGGGGACATTTTAATTGAATCGCTAACCATGGTGTTAATGCTATGTCTAACAACGTTAATATATCTGTCCCAATTTCTATCATTACCACCTACCGTTTTTCTGAGCGCTTCGAGCACTTCCTGTTCCGCTCGTTCGCACAACCCATTAGCCTCGGGTCTGTATGGAATAATTGTTTACTTTCTGTATTCCCATGAATTCAGCTAAACACTCCAAGGTTTAGTTCACAAATTCCCTCCCATTGTCGGTTAATAGAACTTCGGGTGAACCGTATATGCAAACGATACCATTGAAAAATGCTATGGCTACTTCTTCGGCCGTTTTATGCTTAAGTGGGAAAATTTCTACTATCCTTGTAAGTTCATCTATTATCACTAGCAAGTACTTGTTCGCGTATCTAGACTCACAAAAATTCCCTAAGACGTCCATATGTATTCTCTGAAAGGTTTACTCGGTATAGGGATACGATCCTACAATTTGCATGACGTTGTCCTAGCAGGCTTACATGCGTTGCACACCGCACAATTCCTTACGAAATTTTCCACATCTTTACCCCATATTTTCCAAATGCATTTAGCCCGAACCTCATCATAAGTTTTTTCTATTCCCAAGTGAGGACTACCGAACCTGCAATGAAACTATATCTAAAACCACTGGAATTAGGACTTTCGGAATTACGATCTGTGTCGTACTCCTTTACTTTCACTGGTTCTCAACTTATATTTAATTTTCCTAACCAACAGATTTCCTTCTAACTCCAAAACCCGAAAAAGGCAAGCTATAACGTTTTCTTGACTAATTCCCCTCTCAGAAATGCTTTCGCATCTGCTAAAGACCTCGTCTTCATCTTGCCTTAGCTCTATGAAAGGTATATCCCATTATATGGCTTCGTTAGTGACCTGCGCGACTTGGAAACCTTCCGCGTCATGAAAACTCCTGCTCAGAGCGTCCGCGACAACATTAAATTTGCCCTCTATATATTTGAGCTTTGCATCAAAATCTCTATAGTAGAAACCATCGAGCTCTTTTTGGGAGACAAATCGGTTTATTAAAAAAGATCGAGTAACGGTTTGTGGTCTGTAAGGACTTCTACTTTATTCCCCATCAGTTACATTTTAAAATGAACTAAGCTCGACACTATTGCAAAGGCTTCCTTATCTATGGTGGCCATGGACTTCTCGTTACTGCCTTTTGTCCTGAACTTCCTGCTATAAAAAGCTATAGGATGAAATTTCCCATCAAACTTTTACATAAGGCATGCACCTATGCCTTCCTGGCTTGCATCAGTCACTAATGTAAAAGGTTCCTTAAAATCTGGAAACTTCAAAACCGGGGGATTCATTAGCGCATCTTTAAGCTTTTTGAAAACTCTCCGCCTGGGATTCCTTCCATTGAAATTGAACGTCTTCCCGCAACACATCAGTTAGGGGAGCTGCTATGTTAGAAAACCCTTTTACGAACCTCCTGAAGAAACCGGCGATACCCAGGAATGACTTAATCTCTTCCTTTGATCTGGGGATGCGAAAATTCGCTATTGCTTTGACTTTATCGTCATTTACTCTAACCCCTTCCTTAGATATGACGTGACCTAGATATGTGATCTGCTTTTTCAAGAACGAACACTTGGCTAACTTGATTTTCAACCCCGCTAATCTAAGCCTCCTAAGTACTTCTGTAAGCACTTCCAGGTGTTGCGCGATCGTGTACACGTTGCGATCAGGATGTCATCCATATACACAAAAAAACATTTTTGCCCAATAACCCGTGCAAAACTGTGTTCACCAACCTGGTAAAAGTCATCGGACTGCCCGATAAACCGAAAAGCATTCGCGTAAATTCATAGTGTCCCTTGGGCACTGAAAAGGCGGTATATTCCTTGCTACTCTCGCTGAGAGGGACCTGTAAGAAACCTTGCGCCAAATCAATTGAGCTATAAATATTATGTCCCCCAATTTCGACAAAAAGATCTGGTATGCACGCAACTGGGTAGCGGTCAGGGATCGTTTTCTCATTTAAACGTCTAAAATCGACGCATACACGGACCGAACCGTCTTTCTTAGGTACCGCTAACAAGGGAAAGTTGTAAGGAGACACACTGGGTCTAATGATTCCTTCTTCTTCCCATCTATTAACTTCTTTCTCTACTGTTCTCTGAGTTTTGAAAGGTATGCGATATGCAGGAATATAATAGGTTTTGAGTTGCTCTCCAAATTTACCTTATGCTCTAACACATTAGTCAACCCCAATTTATCACCTTGCAAGGCTACCGTATCCCCAAATTCCGCCAAGAGCTCGCTTATCGCTTCAACGTGTTTGCTATAATCCGCATTAGCCAAATGTTCACTAAATGTTTGTTTCCTTGATTGTATTTCTGCCTCCGAAAACTCAGGTTTCCCCTCTACGATAGCCACAGAACCACTATCGCAGTTCCAATCATGGAAGTCTACTATATATGTATTTTTCTGGTATCTCCTAACTGTATCATTACAGTTTAATAGCTCCACCACGTACCCCATTCTTGGATACACTGTTCACCGATGCCGTGCTAACAACTCCCCTGAGCTTTTCACTGTTTTCAATAACACACACATCTGTGGGTTTTCTCATTTCCTTCAATTTAACTTTTACCATAACCTTTGAACCTGGTAGTAAGATAATGTCTTCAAATAAAACACCTCTATATTTGTGGTTAGTATCTCCCCTTGCCACCGCCCCATACAAATTACCACCCTCAGTATTATCCCCAGCATTGTTAGTATCAAGAAACAACATCCATATTAGTATCATCACCAGTATTGTTAGTATCATTGTTACCACTATGAACTCTGATAGAACCCCCGTAATCATCTCCCAGATCACCAACGTGTGTTTTAACATTACCTTTCCCCATAACACTCGTATCACCGCCATTAATACCACCGAGCACCTCTCCTCTTTCAATAACCTCCATGTCCTCCATTCTATTCACGTCCTCATATGGTATGAGGTAATTCATTTTCCCGATTGTTATCCCATGGATCGAAATCTTGTGTCTTCTACAAGCAGGATGACCCAACAAGATTTTATTACCTAAGGCAATTCCTTTTATTACCAAAAAAGGTTCTGTTAACACTCTGTCACCGAGAGCAAACCTTATTTGTACACAACCCAGGGTGTTTAATCTATGGGCTTGCACATCACACACCGTCTCCGTCTCCAAAGGGTAATTGGAGAAAACCATGGATTGATACAAATTATAGTCCATTAGATTTATTGATGCCCCAGTGTCTATGAAAACCGGGATATCCACATCCCCTACTGTTCCATAGACTATGGGCTTGGGCTCTGGGGCGTCCCCCACGAGACCACAATGGCATGTACCAATCACCTGTACCCTTTTTGTTGATCGGGCTTCCAAAAATTTCGCCGATCCCTTTGCCCTCTGGTTTGACCCGCCTGGGAAGTTCTCACATTATAATTACCAGAACCTTGCGGTGCAGGCCTCGCCTCTCTCCGTATCTGAGACGGACAAGACTGCCAAATAATGTTCAGTACTTTTACACATTCCGCAATATTTAACCCTACACAATTTCTTTGGATGTCCTGGCGGTTTATTTTGCAGTTTGAAACAACGCAACTGCTGTTGCTTTTGATCGATCGATCTTTTGTTATACCTCAACTTTTTGCACACAGACGATGAGGAGAAAGTTCCGTGTCTTTCTGTACTCTATCCCTCGGGCCTGTCCCGTTAAAAATTGTGCTATCTACGGTGGGACATTTAGACCTGTGTTTATCTATTTGGGTATAAAGTAATTCTTCGTCTGAGGTAGGCTCAACCTTTTCATCAAAGCTATCCACTATTGCATCGGGTGGGGTACCTCGTGTAAGAGCAGGGAAAATAGATCAGTTTATGAACATTATTTAGAGGGAGATTATCCCCTGTAACTCATTTAGATGTTTTCAATTTTCCTACCCAATCTGCCACTGCGTCAAACAGCTTTGAACTATGTTCTACAAGGCTTATTAGTGCCATTTCCGTAGTTTATAAAGACCTCGAAGGTCTCTCCACCATATCTCCGTGTTCCTTTGAGCCATATGCTATTTTGTTTCAAAAATGCTTGCAAGTCTGTCCAGGTACGACATTTTGTAAATTGGAAACTCCTTGACCTATGACTGAGGTCTCCATTATTGAAATCTAGCAAAGCCTTCGCCTCTCTGAATGCCTCTACATCGTCTACTATATTCTTTCCCGCTAAATAGTTATTAACTCCTTCTATGAAAATATTCACAGGTTGTGACAAAGCGCCATCCACAATACCTTTGAACGGGCTGACCCCCGCAGAAATGTTCGTCACGTGATGTAGTAGCGTCGTCGGTTTAGCATCCGCCATTTTATCTTGTTTCCCAAGGCTGTTCCCCGATCTCAATAACATCAATGTATTTATATACACTAAACCCAATCAAGAAAAAAAAATTTTTCAACAACAGATAACAAAAGGTAAGAGTGCCCCGTCCCCAATCACAAAATCAACCCCACGAAAATGACAATAAAAAAAAAAAATAATAACAAGGAAGGGATAGGAAAAGAAAGAACGCAAGGTGTTTCCGAGCTAACTCGCCTCTCTCTCTCTCTCTCTCTCTCTCTCCCTCCCTCTCTCTGGCATGACTTGCCGCAAAAATCCCACTCAGGCAAGTTCGCCACACACAAACACAAGGAACATGAACAAGAACAAAAAGTTAAAGAAAATCCACAAAACAAAAAGAGGAAAAAAAAATAAGAAAGAAAAAAAACTCGAAAATACACTTACGTCTTCATATGACCGTAAACCGAATTCACATACACAGCAAACATGCGCGAACTGCGAAACACTTTAATATGTCGAAAACTAAACTTTTCTCCCCCCCCCCCCCCCGCTTTTCTCTCTTTCTAAAACACCTTTATTCCGTAATCTCAAGAAATCAACTGACTTGGCTTGGGAGAGGAAGACTGTCTGAGGAACAGCTTCTCTCTGTCGAATCAGCAGTAATGACCCTGAGTTGCCTGTGACATGATTAATAACCCCTTCTCCTATCAAAATAAAAACTGAAACCCCCTATTTCTAACTGGTCACCAGTCCCTTCGGAGCGTACCTACAGCCTGAAAAATATATAAAAAGCCTTTACCACGGCCACCACTATTACGCCCCCTTTATTCCCTAAACTACACAAACTGGGAACTCTTACCTGTTGCCAACGGTGCCCTGTCTGTAAGATGTCACGAGGCTTATTAAGACTGCGTAAATATAAAAAAATATCATTTATTTCCCAAAGCAATTGGTTATAACAAAGAACAAAATGATTAACAAGTCATAATGGCATAAATACCCAAATCTGCCCATAAAGAAAACCAATAAGATAAGATTCTACCTTCCTGACTAAGGTTACACTCTCAAACCCCAAACAAGTCACATTGTCTAGTATTCGTCAGTTATCAGTTAGAGAATCCCATTCCTAATCAACCATGGAATCGGACCCATCTGTAATAAAGATAATAGTTATATAGACACCCCACGTCACTCTTTTCAAAGTATTTACGTAAAGAGAATATTTCCACACTTCTCTCTCTTTTCCAAAAGGTAACAGATTTTCTAAGTTTTTTATAGAACGAGTCTTACCTTTTCGATGGGCGTTTTCTCCCCCCCCCCCTCCCGACACTTCGAGCAACCGCTTGTTCTCTCCTTTGCACAAAGAATGCGTCTTCCACAAGTACCCTGAACCAGTAGGCCTGTAATGCGTGTACAAACGAATGCACATGCCTCACAAACGGGGAACGACCTCTGAGACAAGTTGCTTGTTCAGCAAATACCCTTCTCTCCATGTGAACTTTGCAGTGCACCACCCCCTTGTCTCTAGGCGAGCAGAGCTATGTGACTTTATTATTATATAAAACACTTTAAAAACATATTATCAGCCATTCCCCCTCTTTCACCTCTCTCTCTCTTCTCTCCTCTCTCTCTTCTCTCTTATCTCTCTCTCGTTCTCTCTCTCTCTCTCTCTCTATATATATATATATATATGTATATATATATATATATATATATATATATATATATATATGAGGAAAAGGGAAAAACAGCAATACCTAGCACTTTTGTGTATTATTGATACACCTCATCATGGAACAATATATATTTTTATATACTGTACCCTGATGAGTGTATCAAGAATACACGGAAGGGCTAGGTACTGCTGCTTTTCATTTTTCCTGCTGGCTCTTGATATATATATATATATATATATATATATATATTATATATATATATATATATAATATAATATTATATATATAATATATATAAGCGAATCCCACAGGGATATGATAGTTAGAAATCCAAGCGCTTTCGTCTTTACTCAGACCGGTTTGTCCGTAATACGGACAAACCGGTAAATCTCTTTCACAACGTCTCAAACAACATCAATATTCTGTGAGAACAGGGCAAATATCGAATGGATTATTCGTACATATGAGAGATTTAGACCATCCTATTAACTGGAGTCAAGCAAGAGCCTTAATCCCATGTAATGACACAGTTAAAAGGAATATCATTGAATCTTGTTTCATCAAGTCAAATAATAGAAATGTTCTAAATTTAATTCTTGGTTTATTTAAACTTGATGCTTTCATTATGAAAAAAGTTGTAGATAAATATAAGCAACAAAATTAATATATTCAGTTTTTACATGTTTTGGACTGTAAAGGTACTTTGTAATTTCGGTTCGGTTTGTGACCGTGTGATATCCGATAATCCTGGATTATCTCTTTTAATTTATACTCTTCTGACAATTAACCATCTGGTATTCTTGATCTTGTTTTGTACCCGAGACTCTCCAATTGTACTTCATTAACTCCTTGACAATGTGAGTTAAAGACGAAATCGCTTGGATTTCTGACTATCATTTTCCTGTGGGATTTGCTTATTTATGAAGTCACGTGCATCTACAGTGATTTTTTAAGATAATATATATATATATATATATATATATATATATATATATATATATATATATATATATAAAGTGCAAATGGCTGCCCACTTAGCATAATTCTCTTATTTTGTACTTCCTGTATCCTTCCTCCTCTGCCGTCAAGATCTCGTGCCATTACAGGTTGCTGAGGAGAGTTACTGCAAGGACTGGAACTAACAGGGCTGGACTCCTACTAGGGATCCCTTTTTCGTGAGTGACCAAGGGCACACTCAGCTCATCCTTGCATTCGTCGTCTGGACCCATCCACGTGCGAATGAGGAATTTTTTTCGTCTTTTACGGAAACTATTATTATTAATTGA
Source organism: Macrobrachium nipponense (assembly GCF_015104395.2). Lineage (NCBI taxonomy): Eukaryota > Metazoa > Arthropoda > Malacostraca > Decapoda > Palaemonidae > Macrobrachium > Macrobrachium nipponense. The sequence continues at coordinate 32,124,666 of NC_087213.1, forward strand.
TGATTAAATGTAATTAATCGCAACCGAGTATAATTACGCCTTGTTTTTCTTCGAAGGCAAAAGATCCTCAGAATAGGAGTTAGGTGATGTAAATTTTTGCATGCTAATCATATTTTGCTTTCAATTTTGGTGGAACAGGCAAATATAATTCACTAGGAAACGTTATTGACGTGTTTTATTAGAACTGTTAGATTTAGATTTAGATTTAGATTTAGAGAGAGAGAGAGAGAGAGAGAGAGAGAGAGAGAGAGAGAGAGAGAGAGAGAGAGAGGATAGGCTTTTCTTTCTTTAATATTACTTAGGGCGTTAAATATAGCTATCCACCCCTCTAGGTTATTTAGGCCATCAGAGGGAAATAGACGTTTAATTGATTTCACTGAGCTGTCCTATAGGGAATTTGATGTTCTCTGTGAAATTGCTTCGCCTACCCCTTGTGTTGCTAACCTATCAATTTAAAGAACAGGTAACCATTTACTGGGCCCCTACGTCCATGCATTATGCTTAATAATTTTGTAATTCGCCAAAGCCATTAACTGCCTTGTCCTTCTTAAATTAATTGCACGAACGTGCTACTTAATTCTTGTGACATTACACACCCTTTTGTACCTATTTTACCTAAATTTTGTACCAACGGGCCCTTTTACGTTGTGTTACTAACACAGTACACCCCTTTGGTGCCTATTGTGCTGGAGTAATCATGCCCTTGCATTGTACGCTTGGACCCATGCCTGAGTTCAAATAATAATCATATCTTTGTATTTGTATGCTTTGACCCTTGCATTGTGTTACAATCACACCCTTGCATTCGTAAGCTTTGACCCATGCAGCATGTTGCAATATTTATACCTTGGCATTTGAGGTTTTGACCCGTGCATTGTGTTTTAAATACTCACACTTCTGCATTGTAGGCTATGACCCAAGCATCATGAGCATCATGTTAGTCCTTAAATTTTATAATTGCCTAGTGCATTTATCTTATCCTTTGCAGCAGTATCTTTATCTTAGGTCTAAGTTAGCTGTGGTCCATGTACACCTTAGCTGGTGTCTAGTGCATTCATCTCAGTCTATGTTAGTTGTACTTCATGTACATCATAGCTAGTACCTTGTGCATTTATCTTATCTTATGCAGTTTGTGTTTGCTTTTCATGTACTACAACAATAGTTAGTGCCTGGTGCATTTATCTTATCCTATGCAGCTGTTCTTCATGTACACCGTAGCTAGTGCCTAGTGCGGTTATTTATCCTCTTATGCGCTTAGCCTTTGTCATTTGCCCTTATGTGTACCCTAGTTAGTGTCTAGTATGGTTACCTGTGCCACCCCACCTTATGTGTAGAAAAGCAACACATTTTATAACATCTGCACCCGCATGCAAATACCCTGGAGTGCCACATACTTAGTTCTTCGGAACCCAGTTGCTCCAAATAATTTTATCACAGGGGCATTTTCAATTCCAGTGTAACCTATCGAGGTACACTGCCATTGAGTCACTTCAGAGGTACTTTCCATTTTTATAAGTGTATCCCAGGCCGGCACACTTCCTTATTTTGTATACTCTTTGACCAATTAAGAGTTCCATTCCATCCCCTCTCTAACCAATAGCAACATGACAGCCAGGGACTATTAAACCTTCACTGACATAAGGATGGGTGTGGCCCTAAAGGGATCAGAGCTTACCCAATGGGTCCAGGGGCAGGTCGCTGCCGTTAGGAAAGAGAGACAAGAAAAGGAAGAAATAGAGTGCCGAGAGAGGAAAGAGAAGGAAGGAAGGAAGGGAGCATCAAGAGAGAAAAGTAAAGACAAAAAGGGAGCGTCAAAAGGAACAAGGAGAAGGAATTTGAGCTCGTAAAATTAAAGCAGGAGGGTGCATAGCACTGGCCCAACGCCAAGCCACTAACCTAGCCATGGCCACCTATCATTCCATTTGAATGATTGATTCATAGGGTGTTAGCCTTTCTGTTCGCAGAAAGAATTTTGGCATGATGGTTGCCATCCATCATTCTAGTTTAGCTGTCATGTATATTATTATCTAGTCAAGTCTTAAGCGCCCAGGTTGGTGGGGGTAGGTTGGTAACTTATCTGATATTACTTTGCCTGATCTTTGAATTTATGGGCGTTGAGTAACAATTCATAAAAAAAAAAAGGGGGGGGGGGTTGTATTAGTTGACAATTACTTAGCAGGAACACAAAAAAAAAAGCTACTTGTACTTCAACTGCAAAATACTTTTTAATAAACTCTGTACCAATATTCATTATTTTGATATAGTTACAGCTGAATCTCGGTGTACTAAAAGGAATTACTCATCCCTTTGTAGTCGTGTTGATCACTTATTTCAAGCTATTTAATAGTGAGCGCATCCATTTTATGAAAACGAAGCAGGAGGCTGATTAGAACTTTGAGATTATTACGTCCAATAACACACTTAATTCAAACCATTAAAACCTAACGGGACACGGCTTTTATCATTTAAAATTGTATCATCAAAGGGGACTTCTTTTCAACAGTTCCTAATAGGACGGTCAGACCCATTAGATTTTCTATGCTATTTTCTGAGCCAGAAGTCTTAGTTCTGACACCATCCAGTCAATCTACTTTCCTTTCGTAATTGTATTTTCTGTTTCACCTTCAATTTTGGTCACTTTTTCAAGTCTTACAGAGAAAATATACGTCAACCAAGAGCTGCTTTGAATGCGGAATGACTGAAAAAAAAAAAAAAACTTTTACACTTGCGGACAATCTGTCATTGAAATAAAAAAAAAAAGTTTAAATTGCTGAGGCAATTATGCCCTATATTTGTTCTTTTTGTTATTCGAAGAAAATAACCCCAAAATTTCATCGGAATGGTATATTTTTCCCCTTGGTTACTTATAATGATAACCTTCTAGACATATAGAAATCACACATGGTAACTAACTGTAGGACAAAGCCCAATTGAATCATGTCGTTCATATATGGATCATTCTTATAGGTTTAAAGATCACAAATCTTTTAAAATAAATTCTCTTTCTTATGATTCTTTAAAGATTAATTTATGAAACATGCACCGAGAACGTTTGAAAGTTTATGTATAAGCGGATGAATTATGGCATCATGCGAAGAACAGAATATTGGAATCATGTGTACTGACTACACCTATAAAGACACGGCAATTTATGCTTTGTTTAAAGAGGGAGGCTGTACGTCGAGGTTGGTAATCATCCGGATGTACCCAGCGGAAAGGAGAGAGAGAAAGGAACAAAAGATCCATTTTCATTAGCCATTAAGTTTTATCTTAGACTCAGATTTTCAACCTTTGAAATAAATAAGTAATTTGCTAATGGAAAGTTACCCTTCCAACAATGAAAGAAGTTGCATACAAAAAAAAAAGCATATAACTTGAAACAGATTTCTAATTACAAATATTTACATAGATTTGTTAAGCTTAAAATTTTGCTTAATATTCCATGTAACCATGATTGAATACTAAGGAGGTCAAAATACAACCACATAACCGAAAACAAACCCAATCCTATAAATGATAAACATCAAATTGGCGTAGCAACTTGTTTACCAACCACTATTTTACTACCTATAAACAGTTGTTAACCACTCACTCCAAAACTAAGTTAATTATTTACTTATTAAAATTATCAAATAACCATCGGTTGATCAGGGTCAGCAGCCGACGTCTGACCATGAACTATCAGATGTGTTATCCTTCCAGATAGATTGGGCCAGAAGTAACCTGTTAACTTACCTGACCTCCTCTCACGACGGCATCAATACAACTTCCGTAGAAAGGGGTAGCGAGGACCAATCAGTATTGATATAAGAATGACAAGGCTTGAGCTAAGATCAAAGGAGTTACTTCAATTTGGAATCATGGTGATAGGAAGAATTCCAAGGCACGAGATCACATCTAGGAAACCTGTACTCTGAGACATTTTCCGGCAGAGATAAAGGAAAATTTTTAATGATTCACAAAGAGACTAATAACTGCCTTGACTTCTGACGAAATTCCCTGAGCACCCCTTCATCATTTCTAGTTGATAACGGCAGTTTGATCGAATTTTAATGGTCCAAAATAAATTCTTACGGATGTATAATTATACATACACGAACACACATATGTAATATATATATATATGATATATATTACATATATGCATATGTATTCTCATATATATATATATATATATATATATATATATATATATATATGCGTGTATTTATGTATGTATGTATGTTTGTGTGTATATATATATATATATATATATATATATATATATATTATATATATATATAATCAGTCGATGCAAGGTGAAGGCCAATCCTTTATTCCCCATTATATGTACTTTTATTGTCGCGACGTTTCAAGACATAAAAGTCCCATAATCGAGCTAAAAAAAAAGATAAAAAGTTAAAATCACAAACTCGGAATACATATTAAAAGTTTAAAAAGTTTACAAATATAAAATACAAGTACAAGAGTAGGGAGGAGTCAATACCATAAGGTGCTGAAAGTACAGACCGAGTGACAATTCGGGCCGGGTCAGCTTCGGCTTGAACTCACGAGAGATACAGAGGTGTTGAGGAAGACTGGGTGTTTAACTGCGGAACGAGTTGTTTAAAGGAAAAGTGATTCTAAAATAGTAAAATGCTGTTCGTTAGGGGATTGGCCTATAATTTTAAAATCTTTGTAATTCATGTCATGTTTACATTTCTGTGTGTGCTCGCGTATACATGAAAACTCAGGATTAGTTAATTTTTCACCTGTTCTATAACTAACGCCTCGATGAGAGTCTAATCTCACTTTGAGTAACCTCCGTGTGGAGCCGACGTACTTCCCTAGATTACATCTAGGGCAATTAGATAGATATACGACTCCTGAGGTCATCAGTGGATTGAGTTTCTCATTGCGTTTAAACAAAGATCTTATATTCATTGGGTTGTAAGGTATTAGTTTTAATTCAATTGCAGGAAACAAATTTTCTATTAACAGTTTCAATTCATGGTAGAAATTTTTGTTATGAATAAATGGGACACTTGCAAACAATCGTAATTTTGGCACTGTTGGCATTTTAATTTTAGGATGGAAGATATTGTTCAAGAATTTGTACAGGTGTTTATAAAAAAGTTTCGATGAAAAGCAATTGTCAGTGAAATGTTGGTGGAGATAGGTTATTTCATTGTGAAAATGATTCCAGTTAGACGTTATGTTAAAAGCCCTATGAAAGAGGGTAGACATGGAGTTTAGTTTAAATTATAAAAACAGTTGCTATAAAAATTCGATCCCAGGCCGGTAAACGGATGGAAGAAGAAGAAGAGCAGACTGTAAACAAAGGTCGACATTTCACAAGCTCCTTTTTTGTCTTGATTTATCTGTGAATGAGGACAATATGAATGTTTAAGGTAATGTCATGAAGCCTTTAAAGTATCAAGGATAGCATAGACAGTGAACACTTCCTGTATACAGTGAAATTAGTGTAGATAGGAGAAGAAATTTTCAAAACTCTCCTGGCCCGGCCAGACCGGGCGGGCCATATGCCCTCAGGCTATGGCTGTGACGTAATAGAAGTGACGTCAAGAGCGTTCGGACGAAGTGAAAATGGCTTCATTCTATGCTCCACCCATTAGGAGAAAAGACTCCGTTGGTTTAATATTTTCTGGTAAACCGAACTTAAATGATGTTGATGATGTAATTTTTGAAAAGCTGAGAATTGATATTGAAGATTTGATTGGTGTTCAAGAAATGCGAGGTAATAAAGTGATCTTGAAGTTCCGGAATCAGGGTGTATATGAAACTTTTCTAAATAATTAATGATGAAAAGTAATTTGTTTACCTAATGGGTCTGGAAGTGAAAGTAGTTAATTTCAGCAGTGTCTTCACATTTGTCTCAATAAGGTACGCTCCATTTGATATGCAAAACAGTATGTTGAGCGATGTATTAAGCTCGTATGGGAAAGTTATTGGAATACGTGATAATACTTCCACACTCGGCAGACGTAAAGGACTGTTAAACGGAATACGGACGGCTAAAATGGAAATTAAGAAAAACATTCCATCGGCGCTTTTCATAGGAGGACATACTATTTCTTTCATGTACAACGGACAGAAAAAGACATGTCTTAAGTGTGGCAGTGAGAATCATTTTGCTGTAGATTGCTCCTTGGACAGAATAGTGAACATTTTTGAGCATGAGAAGGATTTTCCAAGTCTGCCGAAACTACAGGGGAACGAAACACAAGGGAACGAAACACAAGGGAACGAAACACAGGGGAACGAAACACAAGGGAACGAACGCAACATGGAGAAGGAAAGGCAAGAGTCACTAAGTGAAGAGACACCAAATGGTAATAATGTTCAGGATATCAATAGTATAACAGTGGAAAATGGCAACAACGAGCTACATGTTTTAACAGAAAGGATGAATATTGAACTTGAGGATAGTGAGAAAATCAAAGAATGTGAGAATAAGGATTCAGATAAGGAGGAGGAGGTGATATCTATCGATGATGAGGTACTACATAGTGGACCAAGTTTGGAAGCGTCTGAAGTGGTGATTATATCGCAAGAAACTGCACCTGATGAGTTCACTGTTATCACGACGACTGCGGACGTTCATCAAGAGGACAGAAAGATAACTCTTAACCTGGGACACGGAACTGATCAAGGAAGAGGAGGACAAAATGATGCAGAATATATGGAAGATGGATTAATGGAAACGGGTGGAGATTTGGAAATTGCGCCTGGAAATGGAAAATGGAAAATTCAGATGGAAAATGACGTCAAGATGAGAATTTCAAAGAAAAAAATAGGAACTCAAAAATATTCAAGATCTGAAGATAATAGTGATGAGGAAAATTGGAAAAAATTGAGAGACCAGAAAAGGAAAAAGCTGGAATCTAATTAATTTTACGCCTTCAATCTCTCAATTGGCTGTTAAATGTGAACGGGTTAAATGACGTTGGTAAACAAATGAAGCTGTTATCCTTGTCTAGGTATTATGATATAGATATTTTGTTATTGCAAGAGCATAATGTGAAGGATTTAAAAGCTCTGAGTTTTTTCACAAATTACTATGATGTTTTGTTAAACCCAAGTAATAATCTTAAAGGAGGTACAGCAGTTTGTATAAATAAGTTTAAATCTTTGTCTGTCATTAGCAAGGAAATGGATACGGAGGGACAGATAATAGGAGCTAAAATATCTTGTTTAAATTATGAAATTCCAGTTGTGAATATTTATGCCCCTTCAGGTACAGATAAAAAGAAAGAAAGAGAAGAATTTTTTAACAATAAAAATCTTATATTATTTTCGTAAAAAATATTGAAAATGTAGTTTTCGGAGGGGATTTTAATTGTGTTACATCCAACAGAGATGTCAGTACAATATAGTGTCAAAATCATTGCAGTCCTTCATAAAAAATGTTGGATTAAAAGATGTAACTTGCACTTGTAAAGGCATTCCAAAATATACCTACATTAGAAAAGGCTATGGTTCTAGGATAGATCGCCTATATACTAAACAGCTACTCCATAATATGTTAAGTACTGATACAGTGCCTGTGGCCTTCTCTGATCATTGTATGGTCATTGCTAAATTCAGGATAGGCGATGTGCAAAAAGGGAAAGGATTTTGGAAATTAAATGCGTCTTTACTGGAGACAGAAGGAATAGGCGAAAACTTTGAATGCTTTTGGAGTCATGTAAAACTAAAAAATAGACTGTTTTGAAAATGTAATTGAATGGTGGGAATTTGCTAAAAGGGAATGTAAAAGGTTCTTCATTAAAGTTGCAACGAGGGAATCAAATGAAAAATATGGTTTAATAAATTTATTGCAATATCGATTAAAATATCTATATGGCTTATGTAATGCTGGGAATGATAAATATGATGAAATTTATGCTTTGAAAAGTAAAATAAACTGTCTTCAAAATGAACTTTGTGAGGGAGTAAAAATAAGAGCAAAATTAAAAGATCAAGTGGAAGGGGAAAAATTATCATCGCACTTGCTTGGGAAGGAGAAACAGCATAAAGGCAATCACCTGGTAAGATGAAGATAAAAAGTAATAGTGGGGAATATACTAACGGATACAAAGGCTGTTCTTGTGTATCTTAAAGACCATTTTAAAGTAATGTATGAATTTACTGAAGGAAATCACGAAGAACAATCATATTTGCTTGAGAAATGCAAAAAAAAGGTAGATGAAGAGGACAATAAACTTTTAGAGGAGGATTTTGATATAAATGAATTATGGGAATCATTGAATAAAATGAATAAAGGAAAATCACCTGGAAGTGATGGATTAACTGTGGAGTTTTATAAACGGTTTTGGTATATTATAAAAAACGATTTTTCAGAGGTAATGAAATGTATGCTGAAAAAAAGTAAGTTATCGGAATCACAAAATTTTAGGAATAATAAAACTATGTCCAAAAAGTGGAAATTTGGAAATGGTTGAAAACTGGAGACCAATCACTTTGTTAAATGTTGATTATAAAATTCTAGCAAAAACAATGGCAAATCGTTTGAAACTTGTAATTGGAAAAATCATATCGCCTGAACAATATTGTGGTACTCCAAACAGATCCATAATTCACTGCAATAATACAATAAGAGACATAATGAATTATGTAAGAGAAAATAATTTGAATGCAGGTATGTTTAACTTGGACTGGTCCAAAGCTTTTGATAGGGTGAACTTGCCATTTCTTTTTAGAATTATGGAAAAGTTTGGATTTTCAGTAAAATTTATTTCATGGTTAAAAATATTATATAAAGAATGTAAAAGTATGATATGTGTGAATGGACTATTTACAGACACCTTTAATGTAAGAAGGTCGGTTAGACAAGGCTGTCCACTATCAATGTTATTGTATGTCATTTTCCAAGAACCATTGTACCTAGCATTAAAAAACAATAAAAAAAATTGTACCTCTTACGTTACCAAACAATGAAAAAAATTAAAGTACAGGGATTTGCTGATGATACAACAGTAATTTTTGCAGACGATGATTCATTAATAGAGATTCACTATGAAATAAAGAAATTTGAAGCAGCAACTGGCTCATTATTAAATAAAGAAAAATCTGTCATCTTAGGAATTGGTGAATGGTCAGGCAGAAGAGACTGGAAGTTAACTTGTTTCAAAAGTTGTGGACTGTGCTAAAAATTTTGGGCATTAACTTCAGCAATTCGTATGCGGAAACTTGTGAAATAAATTGATCAGATATAGAGAAAAAAATTGAAAAGGCAGTTAACATGTTGTGTAAAAGGTATCTAACACTTTACCAGAAAGCACTAATAATCAACTCTTTGATATTATCCAAAATGTGGTATGTAGCTCACACACTTCCGTTAAGTAAAAAACAAGCTCAAAAGGTGAATGCAATTATTTTCAAGTATATATGGTGTGGTATGTATCGACCTATAAAACGTAGTACCCTGCATTTACCAAAATTAGAAGGAGGTTTAGGGATAATAAGTATTGAAGAAAAGGCAAGATCAATATTCAGTGTAACTTGCTTAAAAAGTCTAATAAAACTGTAACGGGTTAACCAGGTATTACTGTTCTGTAAGACTGAATGGTATGTTAAAATTAGATAGCTTATCAGAAGTAGCATATTTTACCCTCTGAGTACTATTCTTTGGCAGTAGATGATATTAGGAAAGCATATCACAACAAACTCTTTCCATATATAAATAACAGAGAAATGTATTCAATCATTTGGAGGAAAGAAGCCCCAATGGTAGAAAATAACTATCCGACACTTAAATGGAAAAATATTTGGAGAAATGTTAATAGCACATTCATTAAAGTGGAGGAAAGGGAATTTGTGTTTAGGTATATTCATGAGTCACTAGCAACAAAACAAAGGCTCCATATGTTGAAATTAAAAGAAGACTCAAAATGTGACCAGTGCGGGGAAAACGAGTATCAAATGCATATTTTTTACTTCTGTAGAGAAAAGAAAAATATAGTGAAATGGTTTAATTCTGTCCTTAAGAAATGCTGTAAACTAAATGATTATAGTTTCTTGAAATTATTATTCTATGATATGAAGCAAAATCAATTGTTGATAAAACACTGCCATTTTGTTGATCACCGGCTATTTGTATTGTTTGTGGATGTGTTATAAACATAACAATAGCTGCCAAAATGTAATTGTTCTTTTGAAAAATAAATTAGAAGCACAAAGGATGTATATTAAATATAGATATACAAGCAATATTTACAAGTATGTAACCAAAGAATTTCTAAACTATATGTTTTGATTTTGATTTATATTGATTTTGAAACAAAATGTTATTTAAGTTTATATTTATAATTTTTGTATAACAGAATTATCCAAATAATGTAAATTATTGGTGTATAATTGTATTTTTGTAATAAAAGATAAAAAAAAAAAAAAAAAAAAAACCGTGGTGTTAAAATGATCATCATATCTAAAAACGGTTACATTTAAAAATGGTAGATTATTTTCCTTTTCATATTCAATTGTGAAATTAATGTTAGGATGTATTTCATTGGCATAATCAAGAAATTAGTCAGCCTGATCTTTATCTCTGAACAATAAGAAGGTATCATCCACATACCTATTATAAAATAATGGATGGTAGGCCAAAGGGCAGTTGTCCAGTATGCGTTCCTCCAGGCGAAGCACCATAAAAAATTGTTTGCAAAGGTGGGACCCAAAGGGGATCCCATCGCCATATCATCAACCTGAATGTAGGCTTTGCCATTAAAAACAAAGGCTGTGTCCTGCACAGCGAGCTCGAGCAATTTTCTAAAATCCGTAAGGTTAAAATGATTAAAAGTGGCATCTGGGTCAGTAAAAATACGGCTAACAATAATATCAATGGTTTCTTCTACCGGTACATTAGTAAAAAGAGACTCCACATCCATGCTAACCATAAATAAGTCTGAATCCTGGGGTAAGATTTTTTCTTTAAAATGTTCTGAATTCTTACAACTATAGATATTGGTAGTTAAAGGCGCTAGGAGACGCACAAGAAATTTGGCAATTTTGTAATTAGAAGTGATATAGGAGGTGAGAATAGGCCTCATTAGTATACCTTCTTTATGGATTTTAGGTAACCCATACATCACCCCATATGAGGCACCTGTGCTATATAATGAAGTATAAGTATTTTCACTAATGATTTGCGAGTCTTTAAGGTAACTACTAAGCCCAGATCCAATTGAACGAATAAATGGGGATTTTCTGATACCCGGCCACGAAGAAAGGTATAAATCTATTCCTGCTCATAAGCACGTATGCCTGTCGAATTCAGACACATTTAGTAGACCCAGAATAGACCCACCTTTACCATATAGCCAAGTATTTATTCATATATTGTTTTTTGTATTCTGGAATGTAGGTAGATGTAGAATCTACTGGTCAATTACCAGATACATATATATATAATCTGATAGCCATCATGTCCTCCTGATTCTCCATTTCTTCACACACACGCATCCACTCGTTGAATTCTATACCATTAATCAATGGGGTAAAATGCAGAAGGGAACAAACAAAGTTCAGCTGGACTATGTAACACTTAAGGAAGAATATTTAACCCTGGTGTACCTTGTCTCAGATCAATATACCGTAAGGGTAAAATTTCCCTCGTGCTACGAATTCTTTTAGTTTTCACTATTTACTATTATAAGAGTAATAGCAATTTCCTAGGAGTTTTAATCCATAGCCGAAAATGGACAATAACAATGGAATGAAATGGAAAATAAAATTTAAGTCAATGGCCAAGCTCTGGGATCTATAAAGCTATTCAGCGCTGAAAGGTACATTGAGAGTAGAAAGGTGTTTTAAAGGGGCAACAGGGGGAAAACCTCGCAGTTGCATTATGAAACAATTGCTAGAAGAGGGTGGAAAATAGGACGGGAGAAAGAGCAAGTGAATGGAGGTACAGTAAAAAGAATGGAAGGGGTTGCAGCTAGGGGCCGAAGGGATGCTGCAAAGAAGCTTAAGTAGCGTCTACAGTGCACCGTGTCAGGTGCAGTGACGGCACTATCTGCCTACGGACACAATAGCAATGAAAAGAGTGATTGTTTATCGTAACTGAGACATACATATAAAAACCTATTATCCTCACCGAATATTCAACTCTCACTGTCTAACTAATTATATCTGATCTCGTAAGCCGCAAACACCAAAATGAAGAAGAGACAAAAGGAGATTTATTTCAAATGCATTTTATTATATAATCATAGAAGATGTATTTTTCTTAGGATAACAGGCTACAATACAATCTGTAATAGAAAGCTTCGGCTCTTATTCACGAATCCTCCGATGTGGTTGGTGATGAAGATAAAGATACTTTTTGCGACGCCGCAGGCTCTATCAATTATTGAGAAATCCCTCAAGATAAGTTTAAATCTGTTAAAGAGGTTACGTTGCTGACAAGGGAGACTGAAACCCATTCAAACCGCTCAGGCATGTTATATATAGAAGCGATTCCTGGTGTAGTTTGAGGGGAGCACGATGGAGACGTGAGACGGTTTATGAAGAGAAACAGCATGGGAAGTCTCCATACCACATTCCCATCTCATTTGAACCTCGCTGCTCGTAGTATTGACAAGTAAGCAGTGTAAAGCCGTCCAACTGTGCAGTTAAAACCCCGCCACACACGTGCAGTTTTAACTGACAGTTACAAATGTTCAGTTATAACTGTCAGTTGAAACTACACGTGTGTGGCCGGCCTAAGTCTGGCAGTGGTAGTAACAAAGGTGATAGGAAAACTCAAACGCAATTAAATGATTACATCCGAATACTTTTTTTTATATATTTCTTACAAACCACATTTGTATATAATATTCGCCGACAGTTTTAATGCTTCTCATACCCCACCTGACAAAAAAAAAGAAGGGCTTAAATACTTTTATGTTAAAGTATTTTAGCTCTACGGAATCATTAAAGTTTGTCGTTTGGTTTCTCGCATATTCATAACCAGTAACTGAAATATCTATCTACAAGGAATCTAGGCCTGATTATAGTTTCTCTGTGGTACCCGTCTTGTTGCTGTTGTTCCTGTGTACTGATCTTGTCTTCCATCAACATACTTGTAGTTGAAAGTATTACCTAACAAATGTTCGTTGTAGATTAGATAAAACGTTGATGAAAATAAAGAGTGTGTGTTTTAGATAAAGCTAATAAACATCTTGAAAACTGGAAAGATGCACAGAAGAGCGATAATTATCCCTTCGAATGACAGGATATTGATGTAAAAGTGAAACATCTGAAGTATCAAACAAACAAACAGAGACGTAAAGTATTCTCAATAAGTAATGAAATTCTTTCTCATATAGATCTTCAGGCGTGGTCTGCTGGACAGACAGTTGGCGAGCTAGAAAACACATTTAAGAGAGACTGCCAGATAGATACTGAGAAGAGAGAGAGAGAGAGAGAGAGAGAGAGAGAGAGAATTTTTGGTCCTTCATTATGCATTTTATTCGGATACTAACGAATTCTACCCTTTTTATCCTTGTTTCCTTTACGCAATTTTGTCTTTTATTTGTCTCCTCTTTGTGGAATACAAATGGGATGGGAATCGGAGGCGGGGGAAAATTGATTATCTCTTTTTCCCGAAAATAAATCTCGACAGCGAATGCTCTCGGAAGCATATCTCTCACAAGATAAATATCACCACTGATCATTCCCAGAATTCCTTGTCGTTGCACTCATTGAGTGAATTTTTCTATAATCTGCTTTCATCTATCAGTTTATATAAGAATGCATCAGTTCTTTTTTAATCATATATAATATATATATATATATATATATATATATATATATATGTGTGTGTGTGTGTGTGTGTGTGTGTGTGTGTGCTTAAAAAATCACAGTAGATCACGTGACTTCATTAATAAGCGAATATCACAGGAAATAATAGTCAGAATCCAAGCGCTTTCGTCTTTACTAAGACATTGTCAAGGAACGAAAGAATACAATTGGAGAGAAAGTTATCAGGTAAAACAACAGATCAAAATACCGGATGGTTAATTGTCAAAACAAAAGGGTAAAAGTTTAAAGAGATAAATCCAAGAATTATCGGATATCACACGGTCACAAACCAAAACATAGATTTAACTCTAAAATCTATCCGTACAGTCCAAAACATGTAAAAAACTGAATATATTATGAAGGCATCAAGTTTAAATAAACAATGACTTAAATTTAGAACTTTTCCATTATTTGACTTGATGAAACAAGATTCAATGATATTCCTTTTAACTGTGTCATTACAAGGGATAAAGGCTCTTGCTTGACTCCAGTTAATAGGATAATCTAAATCTCTCATATGTACAATAATGCATTCGATATTTGCCCAGCTATCACAGAATATTGGTGCTGTTTGAGACGTTGTGAAAGAGATTTACCGGTCTGTCAGTAACAGAAATTTCACCTTTTCAATCTTTCAGAAATCAACTAAACGTTGCCTCTTTTGTTCATTACTACTCCAATCACCATCAAAATGTAGATTCTCTGTATTTCTGGATGTTCCTAAGGGCTTTACGGTCTGTAGCCCGCAGTTTATTGACGCTGAGATTAAAACTATTTATGATATTGCATTGAAACTTAAATACCCAAGGACTTTTGTAGATGTGGCATGGAAAAGAGCTAGAAAAACATTTTATTTAACTAATAACAAACTTGAATTTAGTAAGCATAACGTTTAAAATTAACCCTATGATGAAAGGTTTTTAGATATTCCTAGAATTTTTAAAGCTTTTTAACATAAATGTTGTTTTCAGTAATATTAATGTCAAGCAGTTTAGTAATAAAAAAAAAATCTCCTAAAGATCTTCCAGGCTGCATATATGAAATTCCTTGCAAAAAGTGTGATAAAGTCTAATACGGAGAGACCGGTAATCTCTTTCACAACGTCTCAAACAGCACCAATATCTGAGAACTGGGCAAATATCGAATGCATTATTCGTACATATGAGAGATTTAGATCATCTTATTAACTGGAGTCAAGCAAGAGCCTTAATCCATGTAATGACACAGTTAAAAGGAATATAACTGAATCTTGTTTCATCAGTCAATAATGGAAATGTTCTAAATTTAAGTCTTGGTTTATTTAACCTTGATGCCTTCCTAATGAAAAATGTGTAGATAATATAGGTAACAAAATTAATATATTCAGTTTTTTTACATGTTTTGGACTGTACGGATAGAATTTATTTTAGGGTTAAATCTATGTTTTGGTTTGTGACCGTTTGATATCCGATAATTCTTGGATTATCTCTTCAACTTTTACCCTTTTGACAATTAACCATCCGGTATTTTTGCATCTGTGTGTACCTGATAACTTTCTCTCCGTATTGTTTTCATTCTTCGTTCCTGACAATGTTCTAGTAAAGACGAAAGCGTTTGGTGGGGATCTGGACTATCCAATTTTCCTGTGGTATTCGCTTTGACCTATATATATATATATATATATATATATATATATATATATATATATATATATGTGTGTGTGTGTGTGTGTGTGTGTGTGTGTGTATGTGCTGTGTTTTTGCGCGTGCGTGTGCGCAAGCATGTGTCTGTGTGTATACATATACCACTGGGATAAGACCTGTTACAAGGACTGAACATCTTACGCCAAGGACGAAATATTCTTAAGATCCGTTCTAAAGCAAGGGCTATCACGGATTCGCACACAAAAACTCGACCCAGGTAGCAGCTAACAAGGACGAAAACAACGACAGATTAACTCCTTTATTTATTAAGACAACTGCTATATGTAATTTATAAGGCAACTGCTATATGTAACCTTACTCCAATTGATTAATCAGTCAATCATTAAGACTATTCCGTCAAAACTTCTCTACTACAAACCTGCATATTCCATATACTATATACTTCTGTCTCTTGCTATCGGTCTACACTGACGCAGATAATTTACGGATAATATATTTGAAATCATGAAGGTTTCCTCTACTTAGATGTAATAATTTACCTTGCTATTAAAAATTACTTTCTTGCTAACATTTATGCCACGCAAAAACAATTTTCTTGTTTTTAGAATTTAAAACATAAAATACTGTGATATCAGAGTTAGGTAAATCTCCAAATTTTAAAGAGAGAAAAAGCACCACAAGTTCATGAACAAAAACAGCAAAGGCAACCCTTTTTGAGCTCAACATCCAAGATAAAACTAAATACTTACTTCAGAAATGACGCTCGCAGTTCATAACAAACTAATTAAAGTAGAACCCTGTAAAGAGTGAGCTTCTCATTAAGCCAATCACTTTCGAGATTGAACTAAGATTTTATCGGTCAAAGATCTCTGGTGTTTACCTTCTGCTAGCTTGGATTATTTCGGCATTACCCAAAGATGCATCAGAAATGTTGCCGTCTTACATATGTTACAAGGAGTGATTTTGTAAAGTACTCGAGGTGTCGTCCGTCTTTGATTTTAGTATGATATGGAGTGGGCTTGGTGAGGTCATGTTGACAAAATTATATGAAGTGACATTTGCAACGTAAAAAATTATTTTTCCTTCTTTTCTTTAGGAATGACGAGCCCCATCACTAAAATACAGAATCAATTATAAAACGAAGAAAATGGAAAAAACAATACTTTTCAAGCAGACACTGTTTCGATGAACTAGTCCTTAACTCAGTGTGAAAGTAACCAAAGAAAGAGACTTTCTTTGCGTAATTCATCAACAAAAGAGAAATTTTAATCCCACATCTTCCTTGTTGCACAGGGTTCCCATCAAGTCTCAATGTTGTATCTTAGAATATCGAATGACCTTCATTTCACAACATAAATCAGAATCGCATATCATTTTCGGTTAATTGTTTTTAATCTAAAAATATGATGAAAATTACGCATTAAATAAGACTGAACAGCCTATAGGGACTACCAATCTTCCAAGATCTTATGAATGTACGACTTCATGCCTTAGTGATGTATCTAATGTGTCAAATTACCTCTATAAACGCGTTCAATTCTGTTTCATACGGTATCAGTAACATTTCAATTCAGGGAAAGCAATTCATAAAGTGAAAGTTTATTGTCATATTCCCACTTGGGTGGCATCAAAGATCATTGGCACATATTGAATTTTGGACTTTGTTCTCCGTTGCAGCCTGTGATCCGATATTTGATTTAATATACAGGATTTTTTTATTTTCCTTTAGAATTTTTGAATTGTTCTCATTTTTATAATACACCTGTCGCATGTGACTGGTGGAGTGGTATGAGGTTTTCGTTATTAACTCAGCATCCATTTTTCTTTTCTTTTTTAGCATTTCCTGATGTTCGTTTGGATCATTTCTATGCCATAGATTATCCTTAATGCTTATTCACTTCTACCTTTATTCGTTTGTCATTTTTTATGTTTATGATATGTGATTATTTACATGCTCCGTTACTTATTTGCCTTCCTGTTTACTCATCCATGCCTCTGTGTGTGATCTTGATTCTTTACCATTTCGCAAACTGAGAATATCCATCATCATCTAACTTCACGTCATGATTGATCTCAATAGTGGGTTACTTTGCAGCGTGGAACATTGTCTGTTACCAACTTTCGCACCAGAATTGCTATCGATACTGAGTTACTCTTACATAAGGTGTGTAACATGCAAACCTCCCCGTTAGGTTGTAGCTCAGCTGTTTTATGGATTGTTTAGTCAGAGGCTGTAGCAGCTACCAACCCCTAGCAGCTAACCCGCCCACTCCACCCAAAAAGAGAAGAAAAAAAGTAGATGCTATTGTGGACATGTTTGGGGCAGCAGGAAGGAATCCCAAACACGTCCCGGCATAAACTAGAATGACTACTATTTAACAGTACTAGGTTATATTTTTTCCGAAGAAGGTGGTTCTACTTTTACGGTATGTTCTATTTACGATGCATTGCCATTTTCACAACATAAATGAAAATAGCATATAATTTTCAATTAATTGTTTCTTAATCTAAAATGTAATGAAGTTGCGCAATAGACAAGACTGAACAGCCCATAAGGACTACCAATATTCAAAGATCTCACGAATATACGACTTCAAAGGTCTCAGTTTGATGATCGTGGTTGTCTTGGAAGAGGGAGTAACAGTTGTGCGATCTCGCTGAGGCAGCCAGGTTGCATGCACACCTGAGCAGTAATGTTGCATAGATTCATTTATCACTTTCAGCTTATGTTACAAAAATCGAAAATGTATTAAAATGACAGTACTCAAGAGTCGCTACTAGCATACTAAACCAGGAACAACCAGAATGGATCAAGTGTCATACTTACATTGTTTATTATGCTTACTTCTTCGAAGACAATTCAATTAAATTCTAAGACTGTTCAAAGCTTCTGCACTAGGGCTTTCTCTTAGTATCTTTAACCAAAGAATCACCAAGAAATGTTAAGACGAACACCTTCATGATAAAGTTACAGGCAGAGAACTCCGAGTCTTATTCTTCAATCTCATATTTCGCAACGGCATACAAAAGTTATAACCAAGAGTAGAAGGATAAGCCAATCTGAAAATTAGTGCACACTTAATGAAAGTCCATCGAAGAAGAGAGAAGGAAGAATGTTGACAATACAATGCGATCTTAGAAAACTGGGAAAACTCAAGGAACTGCTATTCGAAATGGCTGACACATGATCTGGGGTGATGCTTAGGCATACATTCAGAATTGGACCAATATCAACTGGTGACGTTCATTTTAGTTCTGATAAAGTCAAATTTTAAATATGTCCATCGTCCCCTTACTTTTAACGAGGAGACTATATGATGTGTATCCAAACGACTTAATTTGGGTCAGCTCTAATTGAAAAGATAAGCTAAAGTAGAAAAAAAAGTCGGATTTAACCTCGAACCTGTGATAGACCTGCGTTGTAGGATAAATGTTTGTTGTCATCAAGGAAAGAAGTGTTACATTTTATTCTTTTATAAAATGTATTCCCCTTTTTACAACATTAATCAAAATCGCATATACTTTTCTTTAAAAGAATGAGAATAAATTTCCTGTTGGTTTCTTTTAATCTAAAATGTTATGAAATTATGTAATAAACAAGACTGAAACAGATTTTCTTCAAGTCTTGGAACCAGGTGGCATAACAGCGAAAAATAGAACTCAATAATATGCCGTTGCACAACCAGAGAGAGAGAAAGAGAGAGAGAGAGAGAGAGAGAGAGAGAGAGAGAGAGAGAGAGAGAGAAATGTGAACCCTAAAGCTGTCTATTTTAATGACAGAACTTTCATTATTCATAGACTCTCCATCTGTGTGTGTGTGTGTGTGTGTGTTTACGTAGCGGTATTTTATAGGTTTCTGTTTTTCTTTGGTATATTACCTGGTTTCCAAGAATTATTACTTTAGAGAATTTTGGCATCATAGAAGAAGGGTTCGTTTCAGTCTTGTGCACTACACAAGTAATTAAATTTTAGATTAATAAACAACCCAAAATAAAGTCTCTTTCTTTGGTTACTTTCACACTGAGTTAAGGACTAGTTCATCGAAACGTGTCTGCTTGAAAAGTATTGTTTTTTCCATTTTCTTCGTTTTATAATTGATTCTGTATTTTAGTGATGGGGCTCGTCATTCCTAAAGAAAAGAAGGAAAAATAATTTTTTACGTTGCAAATGTCACTTCATATAATTTTGTCAACATGACTCACCAAGCCACTCCATATCATACTAAAATCAAAGACGGACGACACCTCGAGTATACTTTACAAAATCACTCCTTGGTAACATATGTAGACGGCAACATTTCTGATGCATCTTTGGGTAATGCCGAAATAATCCAAGCTAGCAGAAGGTAAACACCAATAGATCTTTGGACCGATAAAAATCTTAGTTCAATCTCGAAAGTGATTGGCTTAATGAGAAGCTCACTCTTTACAGGGTTCTACTTTAATTAGTTTGTTATGAACTGCGAGCGTCATTTCTGAAGTAAGTATTATTGTTATCTTGGATGTTGAGCTCAAAAAGGGTTGCCTTTGCTGTTTTTGTTTCATGAACTTGTGGTCTTTTTCTCTCTTTAAATTTGGAGATTTACCTAACTCTGATATCACAGTATTTTATGTTTTAAATTCTAAAAACAAGAAAAATTGTTTTTTGCGTGCATAAATGTTAGCAAGAAAGTAATTTTTAATAGCAAGGTAAATTATTACATCTAAGTAGAGGAAACCTTCATGATTTCAAATATATTATCCGTAAATTATCTGCGTCAGTGTAGACCGATAGCAAGAGACAGAAGTATATAGTATATGGAATATGCAGGTTTGTAGTAGAGAAGTTTTGACGGAATAGTCTTAATGATTGACTGATTAATCAATTGGAGTAAGGTTACATATAGCAGTTGCCTTATAAATTACATATAGCAGTTGTCTTATAAATAAAGGAGTTAATCTGTCGTTGTTTTCGTCCTTGTTAGCTGCTACCTGGGTCGAGTTTTGTGTGCGAATCCGTGATAGCCCCTTGCTTTAGGAACGGATTCTTAAGAAATATTTCGTCCTTGGCGTAAGATGTTCAGTCCCTTGTAACAGGTCTTATCCCAGTGGTATATGTATACACACAGACACATGCTTGCGCACACGCACGCGCAAAAACACATGCACATACACACACACACACACACACACACACACACACACATATATATATATATATATATATAGCGAATACCACAGGAAAATTATAGTCAGAAATCCAAACGCTTTCGTCTTTACTAAGACATTGTCAAGGAACGAATGAAATACAATTGGAGAGAAAGTTATCAGGTACACAACAGATCAAAAATACCGGATGGTTAATTGTCAAAAGGGTAAAAGTTGAAGAGATAATCCAAGAATTATCGGATATCAAACGGTCACAAACCAAAACATAGATTTAACCCTAAAATCTATCCGTACAGTCCAAAACATGTAAAAACTGAATATATTAATTTTGTTGCCTATATTTATCTACAACATTTTTCATTAGGAAGGCATCAAGGTTAAATAAACCAAGACTTAAATTTAGAACATTTCCATTATTGACTTGATGAAACAAGATTCAGTTATATTCCTTTTAACTGTGTCATTACATGGGATTAAGGCTCTTGCTTGACTCCAGTTAATAAGATGATCTAAATCACACATATGTACGAATAATGCATTCGTTATTTGCCCAGTTCTCACAGAATATTGGTGCTGTTTGAGACGTTGTGAAAGAGATTTACCGGTCTCTCCGTAATAGACTTTATCACACTTTTTGCAAGGAATTTCATATATGCAGCCTGGAAGATCTTTAGGAGATTTTTTTTATTACTAAACTCTTGACATTAATATTACTGAAAACAACATTTATGTTAAAAAGCTTTAAAATTCTAGGAATATCTAAAAACCTTTCATCATAGGGTAATTTTAAAACGTTATGCTTACTAAATTCAAGTTTGTTATTAGTTAAATAAAATGTTTTTCTAGCTCTTTTCCATGCCACATCTACAAAAGTCCTTGGGTATTTAAGTTTCAATGCAATATCATAAATAGTTTTAATCTCAGCGTCAATAAACTGCGGGCTACAGACCGTAAAGCCCTTAGGAACATCCCAGAAAATACAGAGAATCTAACATTTTGATGGTGATTGGAGTAGTAATGAACAAAAGAGGCAACGTTTAGTTGATTTCTGAAAGAGTGAAAAGGTGGAAATTTCTGTTACTACAGACCGGTAAAAATCTCTTTCACAACGTCTCAAACAGCACCAATATTCTGTGATAGCTGGGCAAATATCGAATGCATTATTGTACATATGAGAGATTTAGATTATCCTATTAACTGGAGTCAAGCAAGAGCCTTTATCCCTTGTAATGACACAGTTAAAAGGAATATCATTGAATCTTGTTTCATCAAGTCAAATAATGGAAAAGTTCTAAATTTAAGGTCATTGTTTATTTAACACTTTGATGCCATTCATAATATATTCAGTTTTTACATGTTTGGACTGTACGGATAGATTTTAGAGTTAAATCTATGTTTTGGTTTGTGACCGTGTGATATCCGATAATTCTTGGATTATCTCTTTAACTTTTACCCTTTTGACAATTAACCATCCGGTATTTTTGATCTGTTGTTTACCTGATAACTTTCTCTCCAATTGTATTTCTTTCGTTCCTTGACAATGTCTTAGTAAAGACGAAAGCGCTTGGATTTCTGACTATTATTTCCTGTGATATTCGCTTATTTAATGAAGTCACGTGCATCTACTGTGATTTTTTCAAGCACACACACACACACACACACACAACACACACACATATATATATATATATATATATATATATATATATATATATATCTATATATATATAATGATTAAAAAGAACTGATGCATTCTTATATAAACTGATAGATGAAAGCAGATTATAGAAAAATTCACTCAATGAGTGCAACGACAAGGAATTCTGGGAATGATCAGTGGTGATATTTATCTGTAAAGAGATATGCTTCCGAGAGCATTCGCTGTCGAGATTTATTTTCGGGGAAAAAGATATCTAATTTTCCCCCGCCTCCGATTCCCATCCCATTTGTATTCCACAAAGAGGAGACAAATAAAAGACAAAATTGCGTAAAGGAAACAAGGATAAAAAGGGTAGAATTCGTTAGTATCCGAATAAAATGCATAATGAAGGACCAAAAATTCTCTCTCTCTCTCTCTCTCTCTCTCTCTCTCTCTCTCTCTCAGTATCTATCTGGCAGTCTCTCTTAAAATGTGTTTTCTAGCTCGCCAACTTGTCTGTCCAGACCACTGCCTGAAGATCTATATGAGGAAAGAATTCATTACTTATTGAGAATACTTTACGTCTCTGTTTGTTTGTTTGATACTTCAGATGTTTCACTTTTACATCAATATCCTGTCATTCGAAGGGATAATTATCGCTCTTCTGTGCATCTTTCCAGTTTTCAAGATGTTTATTAGCTTTATCTAAAACACACACTCTTTATTTTCATCAACGTTTTATCTAATCTACAACGAACATTTGTTAGGTAATACTTTCAACTACAAGTATGTTGATGGAAGACAAGATCAGTACCACAGGAACAACAGCAAACAAGACGGGTACCACAGAGAAACTATAAATCAGGCCTAGATTCCTTGTAGATAGATATTTCAGTTACTGGTTATGAATATGCGAGAAACCAAACGACAACTTTAATGATTCCGTAGAGCTAAAATACTTTAACATAAAAGTATTAAGCTTCTTTTTTTTGTCAGGTGGGGTAATGAGAAGTCATTAACTGTCGGCGAATATTATATACAAATGTGGTTTGTAAGAAATATATAAAAAAAAGTATTCGGATGTAATCATTTAATTGCGTTTGAGTTTTCCTATCACCTTTGTTACTACCACTGCCAGACTTAGGCCGGCCACACACGTGTAGTTTCAACTGACAGTTATAACTGAACATTTGTAACTGTCAGTTAAAACTGCACGTGTGTGGCCGGGGTTTTAACTGCACAGTTGGACGGCTTTACACTGCTTACTTGTCAATACTCGAGCAGCGAGGTTCAAATGAGATGGGAATGTGGTATGGAGACTTCCCATGCTGTTTCTCTTCATAAACCGTCTCACGTCTCCATCGTGCTCCCCTCAAACTACACCAGGAATCGCTTCTATATATAACATGCCTGAGCGGTTTGAATGGGTTTCAGTCTCCCTTGTCAGCAACGTAACCTCTTTAACAGATTTAAACTTATCTTGAGGGATTCTCATAATAGATAGAGCCTGCGGCGTCGCAAAAGTATCTTTATCTTCATCACCAACCACATCGGAGGATTCGTGAATAAGAGCCGAAGTCTTTGTATTACAGATTGTATTGTAGCCTGTTATCCTAAGAAAAATACATCTTCTATGATTATATAATAAAATGCATTTGAAATAAATCTCCTTTTGTCTCTTCTTCATTTTGGTGTTTGCGGCTTACGAGATCAGATATAATTAGTTAGACAGTGAGAGTTGAATATTCGGTGAGGATAATAGGTTTTTATATGTATGTCTCAGTTACGATAAACAATCACTCTTTTCATTGCTATTGTGTCCGTAGGCAGATAGTGCCGTCACTGCACCTGACACGGTGCACTGTAGACGCTACTTAAGCTTCTTTGCAGCATCCCTTCGGCCCCTAGCTGCAACCCCTTCCATTCTTTTTACTGTACCTCCATTCACTTGCTCTTTCTCCCGTCCTATTTTCCACCCTCTTCTAGCAATTGTTTCATAATGCAACTGCGAGGTTTTCCCCCTGTTGCCCCTTTAAAACACTTTTCTACTCTCAATGTACCTTTCAGCGCTGAATAGCTTTATAGATCCCAGAGCTTGGCCATTGACTTAAATTTTATTTTCCATTTCATTCCATTGTTATTGTCCATTTTCGGCTATGGATTAAAACTCCTAGGAAATTGCTATTACTCTTATAATAGTAAATAGTGAAAACTAAAAGAATTCGTAGCACGAGGGAAAATTTACCCTTACGGTATATTGATCTGAGACAAGGTACACCAGGGTTAAATTATTCTTCCTTAAGTGTTACATAGTCCAGCTGAACTTTGTTGCCCTTCTGCATTTTACCCATTGATTAATGGTATAGAATTCAACGAGTGGATGCGTGTGTGTGAAGAAATGGAGAATCAGGAGGACATGATGGCTATCAGATATATATATATATTGTATTGGTAATTGACCAGTAGATTCTACATCTACCTACATTCCAGAATACAAAAAACAATATATGAATAAATACTTGGCTATATGGTAAAGGTGGGTCTATTCTGGGTCTACTAAATGTGTCTGAATTCGACAGGCATACGTGCTTATGAGCAGGAATAGATTTATACCTTTCTTCGTGGCCGGGTATCAGAAAATCCCCATTTATTCGTTCAATTGGATCTGGGCTTAGTAGTTACCTTAAAGACTCGCAAATCATTAGTGAAAATACTTATACTTCATTATATAGCACAGGTGCCTCATATGGGGTGATGTATGGGTTACCTAAAATCCATAAAGAAGGTATACTAATGAGGCCTATTCTCACCTCCTATATCACTTCTAATTACAAAATTGCCAAATTTCTTGTGCCTCTCCTAGCGCCTTTAACTACCAATATCTATAGTTGTAAGAATTCAGAACATTTTAAAGAAAAAATCTTACCCCAGGATTCAGACTTATTTATGGTTAGCATGGATGTGGAGTCTCTTTTTACTAATGTACCGGTAGAAGAAACCATTGATATTATTGTTAGCCGTATTTTTACTGACCCAGATGCCACTTTTAATCATTTTAACCTTACGGATTTTAGAAAATTGCTCGAGCTCGCTGTGCAGGACACAGCCTTTGTTTTTAATGGCAAAGCCTACATTCAGGTTGATGATATGGCGATGGGATCCCCTTTGGGTCCCACCTTTGCAAACATTTTTATGTGCTCCCTGGAGGAACGCATACTGGACAACTGCCCTTTGGCCTACCATCCATTATTTTATAATAGGTATGTGGATGATACCTTCTTATTGTTCAGAGATAAAGATCAGGCTGACAAATTTCTTGATTATGCCAATGAAATACATCCTAACATTAATTTCACAATTGAATATGAAAAAGGAAAAAATAATCTACCATTTTTAAATGTAACCGTTTTTAGATATGATGATCATTTTTAACACCACGGTTTTTTTTTTTTTTTTTTTTTTGTTTTTTTTTTTTTTTTTTTTATCTTTTATTACAAAATACAATTATACACCAATAATTTACATTATTTGGATAATTCTGTTATACAAAAATTATAAAGATATAAACTTAAATAACATTTTGGTTTCAAAAATCAATATAAATCAAAATCAAAACATATAGTTTAGAAATTCTTTGGTTACATACTTGTAAATATTGCTTGTATATCTATATTTAATATACATCCTTTGTGCTTCTAATTTATTTTTCAAAAGAACAATTACATTTTGGCAGCTATTGTTATGTTTATAACACATCCACAAACAATACAAATAGCCGTGTGATCAACAAAATGGCAGTGTTTTTATCAACAATTGATTTTGCTTCTATATCATAGAATAATAATTCAGAAACTATAATCATTTAGTTTACAGCATTTCTTAAGGACAGAATTAAACCATTTCACTATATTTTTCTTTTCTCTACAGAAGTAAAAACAAATATGCATTTGATACTCGTTTTCGCCCGCATGGTCACATTTTGAGTCTTCTTTTAATTTCACATATGGAGCCTTTGTTTTGTTGCTAGTGACTCATGAATATACCTAAACACAAATTCCCTTTCCTCCACTTTAATGAATGTGCTATTAACATTTCTCCAAATATTTTTCCATTTAAGTGTCGGATAGTTTTATTTTCTACCATTGGGCTTCTTTCCTCCAAATGATTGAATACATTCTCTGTTTATTTATATGGAAAGGAGTTTGTTGTGATATGCTTTCCTAATATCATCTACTGCCAAAGAATATACTCAGGGGTAAAATATGCTACTTCTGATAAGCTATCTAATTTTAACATACCATTCAGTCTTACAGAACAGTAATACCTGGTTAACCGTTACAGTTTATTAGACTTTTTAAGCAAGTTACACTGAATATTGATCTTGCCTTTTCTTCAATACTTATTATCCCTAAACCTCCTTCTAATTTTGGTAAATGCGAGGGTACTACGTTTTATAGGTCGATACATACCACACCATATATACTTGAAAATAATTGCATTCACCTTTTGAGCTTGTTTTTACTTAACGGAAGTGTGTGAGCTACATACCACATTTGGATAATATCAAAGAGTTTGATTATTAGTGCTTTCTGGTAAAGTGTTAGATACTTTTACACGTGTGACATTAGAAT
>NC_087213.1:32155869-32173369 GCF_015104395.2 Macrobrachium nipponense
CTATCCACCCCTCTAGGTTATTTAGGCCATCAGAGGGAAAGAGACGTTTAATTGATTTCACTGAGCTGTCCTATAGGGAATTTGATGTTCTCTGTGAAATTGCTTCGCCTACCCCTTGTGTTGCTAACCTATCAATTTAAAGAACAGGTAACCATTTACTGGGCCCCTACGTCCATGCATTATGCTTAATAATTTTTGTTTTTTATTCGCCAAGCCATTTAAACTGCCTTGTCCTTCTTAAATTAATTGGCACGAACGTGCTACTTAATTCTTGTGACATTACACACCCTTTTGTACCTATTTTACCTAAATTTTGTACCAACGGGCCCTTTTACGTTGTGTTACTAACACAGTACACCCCTTTCTGGTGCCTATTGTGCTGGAGTAATCATGCCCTTGCATTGTACGCTTGGACCCATGCCTGAGTTCAAATAATAATCATATCTTTGTATTTGTATGCTTTGACCCTTGCATTGTGTTACAATCACACCCTTGCATTCGTAAGCTTTGACCCATGCAGCATGTTGCAATATTTATACCTTGGCATTTGAGGTTTTGACCCGTGCATTGTGTTTTAAATACTCACACTTCTGCATTGTAGGCTATGACCCAAGCATCATGAGCATCATGTTAGTCCTTAAATTTTATAATTGCCTAGTGCATTTATCTTATCCTTTGCAGCAGTATCTTTATCTTAGGTCTAAGTTAGCTGTGGTCCATGTACACCTTAGCTGGTGTCTAGTGCATTCATCTCAGTCTATGTTAGTTGTACTTCATGTACATCATAGCTAGTACCTTGTGCATTTATCTTATCTTATGCAGTTGTGCTTCATGTACTACACAATAGTTAGTGCCTGGTGCATTTATCTTATCCTATGCAGCTGTTCTTCATGTACACCGTAGCTAGTGCCTAGTGCGGTTATTTATCCTCTTATGCGCTTAGCCTTTGTCATTTGCCCTTATGTGTACCCTAGTTAGTGTCTAGTATGGTTACCTGTGCCACCCCACCTTATGTGTAGAAAAGCAACACATTTTATAACATCTGCACCCGCATGCAAATACCCTGGAGTGCCACATACTTAGTTCTCGGAACCCAGTTGCTCCAAATAATTTTATCACAGGGGCATTTTCAATTCCAGTGTAACCTATCGAGGTACACTGCCATTGAGTCACTTCAGAGGTACTTTCCATTTTTATAAGTGTATCCCAGGCCGGCACACTTCCTTATTTTGTATACTCTTTGACCAATTAAGAGTTCCATTCCATCCCCTCTCTAACCAATAGCAACATGACAGCCAGGGACTATTAAACCTTCACTGACATAAGGAGGGTGTGGCCCTAAAGGGATCAGAGCTTACCCAATGGGTCCAGGGGCAGGTCGCTGCCGTTAGGAAAGAGAGACAAGAAAAGGAAGAAATAGAGTGCCGAGAGAGGAAAGAGAAGGAAGGAAGGAAGGGAGCATCAAGAGAGAAAAGTAAAGACAAAAAGGGAGCGTCAAAAGGAACAAGGAGAAGGAATTTGAGCTCGTAAAATTAAAGCAGGAGGGGGCATGATAGCACTGGCCCAACGCCAAGCCACTAACCTAGCCATGGCCACCTATCATTCCATTTGAATGATTGATTCATAGGGTGTTAGCCTTTCTGTTCGCAGAAAGAATTTTGGCATGATGGTTGCCATCCATCATTCTAGTTTAGCTGTCATGTATATTATTATCTAGTCAAGTCTTAAGCGCCCAGGTTGGTGGGGGTAGGTTGGTAACTTATCTGATATTACTTTGCCTGATCTTTGAATTTATGGGCGTTGAGTAACAATTCATAAAAAAAAAAGGGGGGGGGGGGTGGGGGTTGTATTAGTTGACAATTTACTTAGCAGGAACACAAAAAAAAAAAAGCTAACTTGTACTTCAACTGCAAAATACTTTTTAATAAACTCTGTACCAATATTCATTATTTGATATAGTTACAGCTGAATCTCGGTGTACTAAAAGGAATTACTCATCCATTTGTAGTCGTGTTGATCACTTATTTCAAGCTATTTATGTGAGCGCATCCATTTTATGAAAACGAAGCAGGAGGCTGATTAGAACTTTGAGATTATTACGTCCAATAACACACTTAATTCAAACCATTAAAACCTAACGGGGACACGGCTTTTATCATTTAAAATTGTATCATCAAAGGCGGGACTTCTTTTCAACAGTTCCTAATAGGACGGTCAGACCCATTAGATTTTTCTATGCTATTTTCTGAGCCAGAAGTCTTAGTCTGACACCATCCAGTCAATCTACTTTCCTTTTCGTAATTGTATTCTGTTTCACCTTCAATTTTGGTCACTTCTTCAAGTCTTTACAGAGAAAATATACGTCAACCAAGAGCTGCTTTGAATGCGGAATGACTGAAAAAAAAAAAAAAAACTTTTACACTTGCGGACAATCTGTCATTGAAATAAAAAAAAAAGTTTAAATGCTGAGGCAATTATTGCCCTATATTTGTTCTTTTGTTATTCGAAGAAAATAACCCCAAATTTCATCGGAATGGTATATTTTTCCCCTTGGTTACTTATAATGATAACCTTCTAGACATATAGAAAATCAACACATGGTAACTAACTGTAGGACAAAGCCCAATTGAATCATGTCGTTCATATATGGATCATTCTTATAGGTTTAAAGATCACAAATCTTTTAAAATAAATTCTCTTTCTTATGATTCTTTAAAGATTAATTTATGAAACATGCACCGAGAACGTTTGAAAGTTTATGTATAAGCGGATGAATTATGGCATCATGCGAAGAACAGAATATTGGAATCATGTGTACTGACTACACCTATAAGACACGGCAATTTATGCTTTGTTTACAGAGGGAGGCTGTACGTCGAGGTTGGTAATCATCCGGATGTACCCAGCGGAAAGGAGAGAGAGAAAGGAACAAAGATCCATTTCATTAGCCATTAAGTTTTATCTTAGACTCAGATTTTCAACCTTTGAAATAAATAAGTAATTTGCTAATGGAAAGTTACCCTTCCAACAATGAAAGAAGTTGCATACAATAAAAAAAGCATATAACTTGAAACAGATTTCTAATTACAAATATTTACATAGATTTGTTAAGCTTAAAATTTTGCTTAATATTCCATGTAACCATGATTGAATACTAAGGAGGTCAAAATACAACCACATAACCGAAAACAAAACCCAATCCTATAAATGATAAACATCAAATGGCGTAGAAACTTGTTTACCAACCACTATTTTACTACCTATAAACAGTGTTAACCACTCACTCCAAAACTAAGTTAATTATTACTTATTAAAATTATCAAATAACCATCGGTTGATCAGGGTCAGCAGCCGACGTCTGACCATGAACTATCAGATGTGTTATACCTTCCAGATAGATTGGGCCAGAAGTAACCTGTTAACTTACCTGACCTCCTCCTCACGACGGCATCAATACAACTTCCGTAGAACAAGGGGTAGCGAGGACCAATCAGTATTGATATAAGAATGACAAGGCTTGAGCTAAGATCAAAGGAGTTACTTCAATTTGGAATCATGGTGATAGGAAGAATTCCAAGGCACGAGATCACATCTAGGGCAGGAAACCTGTACTCTGAGACATTTTCCGGCCAGAGATAAAGGAAAATTTTTAATGATTCACAAAGAGACTAATAACTGCCTTGACTTCTGACGAAATTCCCTGAGCACCCTTCATCATTTCTAGTTGATAACGGCAGTTTTGATCGAATTTTTAATGGTCCAAAATAAATTCTTACGGATGTATAATTATACATACACGAACACACATATGTAATATCATATATATATGATATATATTATATATGCTGTATTCTCATATATATATATATATATATATATATATATATATATATATATATAATATA
Organism: Macrobrachium nipponense; assembly: GCF_015104395.2. Classification (NCBI taxonomy): domain Eukaryota; kingdom Metazoa; phylum Arthropoda; class Malacostraca; order Decapoda; family Palaemonidae; genus Macrobrachium; species Macrobrachium nipponense. The sequence continues at coordinate 32,159,775 of NC_087213.1, forward strand.
TGCGTGTATTTATGTATGTATGTATGTTTGTGTGTGTATATATATATATATATATATATATATATATATATATATATATTATATATATATATATACAGTCGATGCAAGGTGAAGGCCAATCCTTATTCCCCATTATAGTACTTTTATTGTCGCGACGTTTCAAGACATAAAAGTCCCATAATCGAGCTAAAAAAAAAAGATAAAAAGTTTTAAAATCACAAACTCGGAATACATATTAAAAGTTTAAAAAAGTTTACAAATATAAAATACAAGTACAAGAGTAGGGTGGGAGGAGTCAATACCATAAAGGTGCTGAAAGTACAGACCGAGTGACAATTCGGGCCGGGTCAGCTTCGGCTTGAACTCACGAGAGATACAGAGGTGTTGAGGAAGACTGGGTGTTTAACTGCGGAACGAGTTGTTTAATGAAAAGTGATTCTAAAATAGCTAAATGCTGTTCGTTAGGGGATTGGCCTATAATTTTAAAATCTTTGTAATTCATGTCATGTTTACATTTCTGTGTGTGCTCGCGTATACATGAAAACTCAGGATTAGTTAATTTTTCACCTGTTCTATAACTAACGCCTCGATGAGAGTCTAATCTCACTTTGAGTAACCTCCGTGTGGAGCCGACGTACTTCCCTAGATTACATCTAAGGCAATTAGATAGATATACGACTCCTGAGGTCATCAGTGGATTGAGTTTCTCATTGCGTTTAAACAAAGATCTTATATTCATTGGGTTGTAAGGTATTAGTTTTAATTCAATTGCAGGAAACAAATTTTCTATTAACAGTTTCAATTCATGGTAGAAATTTTTGTTATGAATAAATGGGACACTTGCAAACAATCGTAATTTTGGCACTGTTGGCATTTTAATTTTAGGATGGAAGATATTGTTCAAGAATTTGTACAGGTGTTTATAAAAAAGTTTCGATGAAAAGCAATTGTCAGTGAAATGTTGGTGGAGATAGGTTATTTCATTGTGAAAATGATTCCAGTTAGACGTTATGTTAAAAGCCCTATGAAAGAGGGTAGACATGGAGTTTAGTTTAAAATTATAAAAACAGTTGCTATAAAAATTCGATCCCAGGCCGGTAAACGGTTCCTTTTTAAAAACCGTGGTGTTAAAATGATCATCATATCTAAAAACGGTTACATTTAAAAATGGTAGATTATTTTCTTTTATATCAATTGTTGAAATTAATGTTAGGAGTATTTCATTGCATAATCAAGAAATTAGTCAGCCTGATCTTTATCTCTGAACAATAAGAAGGTATCATCCACAATACCTATTATAAATAATGGATGGTAGGCCAAAGGGCAGTTGTCCCAGTATGCGTTCCTCCAGGGAGCACATAAAAAATGTTTGCAAAGGTGGGACCCAAAGGGGATCCCATCGCCATATCATCAACCTGAATGTAGGCTTTGCCATTAAAAACAAAGGCTGTGTCCTGCACAGCGAGCTCGAGCAATTTTCTAAAATCCGTAAGGTTAAAATGATTAAAAGTGGCATCTGGGTCAGTAAAAATACGGCTAACAATAATATCAATGGTTTCTTCTACCGGTACCAATTAGTAAAAAGAGACTCCACATCCATGCTAACCATAAATAAGTCTGAATCCTGGGGTAAGATTTTTTCTTTAAAATGTTCTGAATTCTTACAACTATAGATATTGGTAGTTAAAGGCGCTAGGAGACGCACAAGAAATTTGGCAATTTTGTAATTAGAAGTGATATAGGAGGTGAGAATAGGCTCATTAGTATACCTTCTTTATGGATTTTTAGGTAACCCATACATCACCCATATGAGGCACCTGTGCTATATAATGAAGTATAAGTATTTTCACTAATGATTTGCGAGTCTTTAAGGTAACTACTAAGCCCAGATCCAATTGAACGAATAAATGGGGATTTTCTGATACCCGGCCACGAAGAAAGGATATAAATCTATTCCTGCTCATAACGCACGTATGCCTGTCGAATTCAGACATTTAGTAGACCCAGAATAGACCCACCTTTTACCCATATAGCCAAGTATTTATTCATATATTGTTTTTGTATTCTGGAATGTAGGTAGATGTAGATCTACTGGTCAATTACCAGATACATATATATATAATATCTGATAGCCATCATGTCCTCCTGATTCTCCATTTCTTCACACACACGCATCCACTCGTTGAATTCTATACCATTAATCAATGGGTAAAATGCAGAAGGGCAACAAAGTTCAGCTGGACTATGTAACACTTAAGGAAGAATAATTTAACCCTGGTGTACCTTGTCTCAGATCAATATACCGTAAGGGTAAATTTTCCCTCGTGCTACGAATTCTTTTAGTTTTCACTATTTACTATTATAAGAGTAATAGCAATTTCCTAGGAGTTTTAAATCCATAGCGAAAATGGACAATAACAATGGAAGAATGAAATGGAAAATAAAATTTAAGTCAATGGCCAAGCTCTGGGATCTATAAAGCTATTCAGCGCTGAAAGGTACATTGAGAGTAGAAAAGTGTTTTAAAGGGGCAACAGGGGGAAAACCAATCGCAGTTGCATTATGAAACAATTGCTAGAAGAGGGTGGAAAATAGGACGGGAGAAAGAGCAAGTGAATGGAGGTACAGTAAAAAGAATGGAAGGGTTGCAGCTAGGGGCCGAAGGGGATTGATGCAAAGAAGCTTAAGTAGCGTCTACAAGTGCACCGTGTCAGGTGCAGTGACGGCACTATCTGCCTACGGACACAATAGCAATGAAAAGAGTGATTGTTTATCGTAAACTGAGACATACATATAAAAACCTATTATCCTCACCGAATATTCAACTCTCATGTCTAACTAATTATATCTGATCTCGTAAGCCGCAAACACCAAAATGAAGAAGAGACAAAAGGAGATTTATTTCAAATGCATTTTATTATATAATCATAGAAGATGTATTTTTCTTAGGATAACAGGCTACAATACAATCTGTAATACAAAGACTTCGGCTCTTATTCACGAATCCTCCGATGTGGTTGGTGATGAAGATAAAGATACTTTTGCGACGCCGCAGGCTCTATCTATTATGAGAAATCCCTCAAGATAAGTTTAAATCTGTTAAAGAGGTTACGTTGCTGACAAGGGAGACTGAAACCCATTCAAACCGCTCAGGCATGTTATATATAGAAGCGATTCCTGTGTAGTTGAGCGGGGAGCACGATGGAGACGTGGAGGAAGGTTTATGAAGAGAAACAGCATGGGAAGTCTCCATACCACATTCCATCTCATTTGAACCTCGCTGCTCGAGTATTGACAAGTAAGCAGTGTAAAGCCGTTCCAACTGTGCAGTAAAAAACCCCCGGCCACACACGTGCAGTTTAACTGACAGTTACAAATGTTCAGTTATAACTGTCAGTTGAAACTACACGTGTGTGGCCGGCCTAAGTCTGGCATGTGGTAGTAACAAAAAAGGTGATAGGAAAACTCAAACGCAATTAAATGATTACATCCGATACTTTTTTTTATATATTTCTTACAAACCACATTTGTATATAATATTCGCCGACAGTTAATGACTTCTCATTACCCCACCTGACAAAAAAAAACAAAAAAAGACGCTTACAATACTTTTATGTTAAAGTATTTTAGCTCTACGGAATCATTAAAGTTGTCGTTTGGTTTTTTCGCATATTCATAACCAGTAACTGAACAAGAAAATCTATCTAACAAGGAAATCTAGGCCGGATTTATAGTTCTCTCTGGTGGTACCCGGTATTGTTTGCTTGGTTGGTGCCTGTTGGGTACTGATCTTGTCTTCCATCATAAAACATACTTGTAGTTTGAAAGTATTACCTAACAAATGTTCGTTGTAGATTAGATAAAACGTTGATGAAAATAAAGAGTGTGTGTTTTAGATAAAGCTAATAAACATCTTGAAAACTGGAAAGATGCACAGAAGAGCGATAATTATCCCTTCGAATGACAGGATATTGATGTAAAAGTGAAACATCTGAAGTATCAAACAAACAAACAGAGACGTAAAGTATTCTCAATAAGTAATGAATTCTTTCCTCATATAGATCTTCAGGCAGTGGTCTGGACAGACAAGTTGGCGAGCTAGAAAACACATTTTAAGAGAGACTGCCAGATAGATACTGAGAGAGAGAGGAGAGAGAGGAAAGAGAGAGGAGAGGGAGGAGAGAGAGAGAGGAGAGAATTTTTGGTCCTTCATTGATGCATTTTATTCGGATACTAACGAATTCTACCCTTTTTATCCTTGTTTCCTTTACGCAATTTTGTCTTTTATTTGTCTCCTCTTTGTGGAATACAAATGGGATGGGAATCGGAGGCGGGGGAAAATTAGATATCTTTTTCCCCGAAAATAAATCTCGACAGCGAATGCTCTCGGAAGCATATCTCTTTACAGATAAATATCACCACTGATCATTCCCAGAATTCCTTGTCGTTGCCCTCATTGAGTGATTTTCTATAATCTGCTTTCATCTATCAGTTTATATAAAAATGCATCAGTTCTTTTTAATCATATATATATATATATATATATTATATATATATATATATTATATATATATATATATATATATATATATATATATGTGTGTGTGTGTGTGTGTGTGTGTGTGTGCTGTGTGTGTGTGTGTGCTTAAAAAATCACAGTAGATGCACGTGACTTCATTAAATAAGCGAATATCACAGGAAATAATAGTCAGAAATCCAAGCGCTTTCGTCTTTACTAAGACATTGTCAAGGAACGAAAGAAATACAATTGGAGAGAAAGTTATCAGGTAAACAACAGATCAAAAATACCGATGGTTAATTGTCAAAAGGGTAAAAGTTTAAAAGTTAGATAATCCAAGAATTATCGGATATCACACGGTCACAAACCAAAACATAGATTTAACTCTAAAATCTATCCGTACAGTCCAAAACATGTAAAAACTGAATATATTATGAAGGCATCAAGTTTAAATAAACAATGACTTAAATTTAGAACTTTTCCATTATTTGACTTGATGAAACAAGATTCCAATGATATTCCTTTTAACTGTGTCATTACAAGGGATAAAGGCTCTTGCTTGACTCCAGTTAATAGGATAATCTAAATCTCTCATATGTACAATAATGCATTCGATATTTGCCCAGCTATCACAGAATATTGGTGCTGTTTGAGACGTTGTGAAAGAGATTTACCGGTCTGTCAGTAACAGAAATTTCACCTTTTCAATCTTTCAGAAATCAACTAACGTTGCCTCTTTTGTTCATTACTACTCCAATCACCATCAAAATGTTAGATTCTCTGTATTTTCTGGGATGTTCCTAAGGGCTTTACGGTCTGTAGCCCGCAGTTTATTGACGCTGAGATTAAAACTATTTATGATATTGCATTGAAACTTAAATACCCAAGGACTTTGGTTTGTAGATGTGGCATGGAAAAGAGCTAGAAAAACATTTTATTTAACTAATAACAAACTTGAATTTAGTAAGCATAACGTTTTAAAATTACCCTATGATGAAAGGTTTTTAGATATTCCTAGAATTTTAAAGCTTTTTAACATAAATGTTGTTTTCAGTAATATTAATGTCAAGAGTTTAGTAATAAAAAAAATCTCCTAAAGATCTTCCAGGCTGCTATATGAAATTCCTTGCAAAAAGTGTGATAAAGTCTAATACGGAGAGACCGGTAAATCTCTTTCACAACGTCTCAACAGCACCAATATTCTGTGAGAACTGGGCAAATATCGAATGCATTATTCGTACATATGAGAGATTTAGATCATCTTATTAACTGAGTCAAGCAAGAGCCTTAATCCCATGTAATGACACAGTTAAAAGGAATATAACTGAATCTGTTTCATCAAGTCAATAATGGAAATGTTCTAAATTTAAGTCTTGGTTTATTTAACCTTGATGCCTTCCTAATGAAAAATGTTGTAGATAAATATAGGCAACAAAATTTAATATATTCAGTTTTTACATGTTTTTGGACTGTACGGATAGATTTTAGGGTTAAATCTATGTTTTGGTTTGTGACCGTTTGATATCCGATAATTCTTGGATTATCTCTTCAAACTTTTACCCTTTTGACAATTAACCATCCGGTATTCTTTTTGATCTGTTGTGTACCTGATAAACTTTCTCTCCAATTGTATTTCATTCGTTCCTTGACAATGTCTTAGTAAAGACGAAAGCGTTTGGATTTCTGACTATAATTTTCCTGTGGTATTCGCATATATATTATATTATATCATATATATATATATATATATATATATATATATATATATATATATATATATATATGTGTGTGTGTGTGTGTGTGTGTGTGTATGTGCATGTGTTTTTGCGCGTGCGTGTGCGCAAGCATGTGTCTGAGTGTATACATATACCACTGGGATAAGACCTGTTACAAGGACTGAACATCTTACGCCATGGACGAGATATTCTTAAGATCCGTTCTAAAGCAAGGGCTATCACGGATTCGCACACAAAACTCGACCCAGGTAGCAGCTAACAAGGACGAAAACAACGACAGATTAACTCCTTTATTTATAAGACAACTGCTATATGTAATTTATAAGGCAACTGCTATATGTAACCTTACTCCAATTGATTAATCAGTCAATCATTAAGACTATTCCGTCAAAACTTCTCTACTACAAACCTGCATATTCCATATACTATATACTTCTGTCTCTTGCTATCGGTCTACACTGACGCAGATAATTTACGGATAATATATTTGAAATCATGAAGGTTTCCTCTACTTAGATGTAATAATTTTCCTTGCTAATAATAATTACTTTCTTACTAACATTTATGCCACGCAAAAACAATTTTCTTGTTTTAAGAATTTAAAACATAAAATACTGTGATATCAGAATTAGGTAAATCTCCAAATTTAAAGAGAGAAAAAGCACCACAAGTTCATGAACAAAAACAGCAAAGGCAACCCTTTTTGAGCTCAACATCCAAGATAACTAATACTTACTTCAGAAATGACGCTCGCAGTTCATAACAAACTAATTAAAGTAGAACCCTGTAAAGAGTGAGCTTCTCATTAAGCCAATCACTTTCGAGATTGAACTAAGATTTTATCGGTCAAAGATCTCTGGTGTTTACCTTCTGCTAGCTTGGATTATTTCGGCATTACCCAAAGATGCATCAGAAATGTTGCCGTCTACATATGTTACCAAGGAGTGATTTTGTAAAGTATACTCGAGGTGTCGTCCGTCTTTGAGTCATGTTGACAAAATTATATGAAGTGACATTTGCGACGTAAAAAATTATTTTTCCTTCTTTTCTTTAGGAATGACGAGCCCCATCACTAAAATACAGAATCAATTATAAAACGAAGAAAATGGAAAAAACAATACTTTTCAAGCAGACACTGTTTCGATGAACTAGTCCTTAACTCAGTGTGAAAGTAACCAAAGAAAGAGACTTTATTTTGGGTTGTTTATTAATCTAAAATTTAATTACTTGTGTAGTGCACAAGACTGAAACGAACCCTCTTCTATGATTCCAAAATTCTCTAAAGTAATAATTCTTGGAAACCAGGATAATATACCAAAGAAAAACAGAAACCTATAAGAAAATACCGCTACGTAAACACACACACACACACACACACAGATGGAGAGTCTATGAATAATGAAAGTTCTGTCATTAAAATAGACAGCTTTAGGGTTCACATTTCTCTCTCTCTCTCTCTCTCTCTCTCTCTCTCTCTCTCTCTCTCTCTCTCTCTCTCTCTCTCTCTCTCTTTCTCTCTCTCTGGTTGTGCAACGGCGTGCAACGGCATATTATTGAGTTCTATTTTCGCTGTTATGCCACCGGTGGTTCCAAGACTTGAAGAAAATCTATTTCAGTCGTTGTTTTATTACATAATTTCATAACATTTTAGATTAAAAGAAACCAACAGGAAATTTATTCTCATTCTTTTAAAGAAAAGTATATGCGATTTTGATTAATGTTGTAAAAAGGGGAATACATTTTATAAAAGAATAAAATGTAACACTTCTTTTCCTTGATGACAACAAACATTTATCCTACAACGCAGGTCTATCACAGGTTCGAGGTTAAATCCGACTTTTTTTCTACTTTCGCTTATCTTTTCATTAGAGCTGACCCAAATTAAGTCGTTTGGATACACATCATATAGTCTCCTCGTTAAAAGTAAGGGGACGATGGACATATTTAAAATTTGACTTTATCATAACTAAAATGAACGTCACCAGTTGATATTGGTCCAATTCTGAATGTATGCCTAAGCATCACCCCAGATCATGTGTCAGCCATTTCGAATAGCAGTTCCTTGAGTTTTCCCAGTTTTCTAAGATCGCATTGTATTGTCAACATTCTTCCTTCTCTCTTCTTCGATGGACTTTCATTAAGTGTGCACTAATTTTCAGATTGGCTTATCCTTCTACTCTTGGTTATAACTTTTGTATGCCGTTGCGAAATATGAGATTGAAGAATAAGACTCGGAGTTCTCTGCCTGTAACTTTATCATGAAGGTGTTCGTCTTAACATTTCTTGGTGATTCTTTGGTTAAAGATACTAAGAGAAAGCCCTAGTGCAGAAGCTTTGAACAGTCTTAGAATTTAATTGAATTGTCTTCGAAGAAGTAAGCATAATAAACAATGTAAGTATGACACTTGATCCATTCTGGTTGTTCCTGGTTTAGTATGCTAGTAGCGACTCTTGAGTACTGTCATTTTAATACATTTTCGATTTTTGTAACATAAGCTGAAAGTGATAAATGAATCTATGCAACATTACTGCTAAGGTGTGCATGGAACCTGGCTGCCTCAGTAAGGTCGTACAACTGTTACTCCCTCTTCCAAGACAACAACGATCATCAAACCTTTGAAGTCGTATATTCGTAAGATCTTTGAAGATTGGTAGTCCTTGAGTGCTGTTCAGTCTTATCTATTGCGCAATTTCATTACATTTTAGATTAAGAAACAATTAATTGAAAATTATATGCTATTTTCATTTATGTTGTGAAAATGGCAATGCATCGTAAATAGAACATACCGTAAAAGTAGAACCACCTTCTTCGGAAAAAATATAACCTAGTACTACTAAATAGTAGTCATTCTAGTTTATGCCGGGACGTGTTTGGGATTCCTTCCTGCTGCCCCAAACATGTCCACAATAGCATCTACTTATTTTTCTCTCTTTTTGGCAGTAGAGTGGGGAGGTTAGCTGCTAGCGGTTGGCAGCTGCTACATTGTGCTACAGCCTCTGACTAAACAATCCATAAAACAGCTGAGCTACAACGTAACGGGGAGGTTTGCATGTTACACACCTTATCCAAGAGTAACTCAGTATCGATAGCAATTGGTAACAGACAATGTTCCACGCTGCAAAGTAACCCACTATTGAGATCAATCATGACGTGAAGTTAGATGATGATGGATGTTCTCAGTTTGCGAAATGGTAAAGAATCAAGATCACACACAGAGGCATGGATGAGTAAACAGGAAGGCAAATAAGTAACGGAGCATGTAAATAATCACATATCATAAACATAAAAAATGACAAACGAATAAAGGTAGAAGTGAATAAGCATTAAGGATAATCTATGGCATAGAAATGATCCAAACGAACATCAGGAAATGCTAAAAGAAAATGGATGCTGAGTTAATAACGAAAACCTCATACCACTCCACCAGTCACAAGCGACAGGTGTATTATAAAAATGAGAACAATTCAAAAATTCTAAAGGAAAATAAAAAAATCCTGTATATTAAATCAAATATCGGATCACAGGCTGCAACGGAGAACAAAGTCCAAAATTCAATATGTGCCATGATCTTTGATGCCACCCAAGTGGGAATATGACAATCAAACTTTTCACTTTATGAATTGCTTTCCCTGAATTGAAATGTTACTGATACCGTATGAAACAGAATTGAACGCGTTTATAGAGGTAATTTGACACATTAGATACATCACTAAGGCATGAAGTCGTACATCCATAAGATCTTGGAAGATTGGTAGTCCCTATAGGCTGTTCAGTCTTATTTAATGCGTAATTTCATCATATTTTAGATTAAAAACAATTAACCGAAAATGATATGCGATTCTGATTTATGTTGTGAAATGAAGGTCATTCGATATTCTAAGATACAACATTGAGACTTGATGGGAACCCTGTGCAACGAGGAAGATGTGGGATTAAAATTTCTCTTTTGTTGATGAATTACGCAATTATTGCCAGCTATGCATAAGAGAATAATTCAGTTAAACAATGTTCGTTAATATCTTTTAGATATGTGATTATTTGAGAAACTGCTTTTTTACTTCTTTTACCGGAAATATGATTTTTTTGAGGAACGAGAATAGTCTTTGTATTTTGTACATATCGAAACACACCAAGACCCAGAAAACTATACCAGCTTGATCTACAATGAATTCCAGGAGGGTCTTTTGGTTCATGTCATAAACTGAGTCTGGAGGCGAGTCATTCTTTCAGAAAAGGTCTTCATTTAATTATCAAGAGCTCAGAAAAGTCACCACCTGGGACGCTCTCATTTTCTACGAAGTGTTATAGACGTTGGGATCCTTCTTATTGCAGGCCAAAAATATATAGTCATCATTGACAATGAAATGTAGGTCATTTAAGAGAGAGAGAGAGAGAGAGAGAGAGAGAGAGAGAGAGAGAGAGAGAGAGAGCACCTGGGCATGTGCCCCCATGAAATATAATGACAAATTTATAATACTGAAGATCCAGATGATAATAACATAAATGAGAAATATAACACTGGGAAAAATAAGAAACTATATTATAGGAATAATAATAATGACAATAATCTTTCTGATCATAATAATGGATTCTGTATTTCTTGATAGAACAGGCGATCGCTGACCATTTCATAATGTATACTTAAATACTGAATGATATGATGAAGAAAATATATTATGCTATGATACGACAGAAATACTTTGTGTAAAGCCAACATTTTCCAGTAGCTTTTACAAAAGTCCACTCTCCTGTATCCCTTTTATTGCTAAACCTGTAGGATACTTTCTTACTTACAAATAAAATACACAACACTTTAAGATTTTCATTTGTTGTTGTTGCAGCAAGATGCAGTATTAATATTATGTAGTAAATAACATCATCAGTTTCACTTTGAAGCTTCTTGCAACGGTTTCCTAGTGTATATATGTATAAACACACACACATATATGTATAAGATACATACACACACATACACACACAAACACACATATATATATATGTGTGTATATATATATATATATATATGTGTGTGTGTGTGTGTGTGTGTGTGTGTATAATATGAAGGTTGGTGTCCCCCTTGAAATTTTCCTGGGTCCGCTAGAGAGAGAGAGAGAGAGAGAGAGAGAGAGAGAGAGAGAGAGAGAGAGAGAGATAATATAATTCTTTACTAGGTCTTCAAACTTGGATGACGCTATCTCATCCCAGTGACCTATGTTGAAAATAATAATTTCTTTGTATATTGAATACCACGTTTCTTTAAAAAATAATATTCTTTGAGGAAATCTACAAATGGTGTATTCCATACTCTTTCGTCTCCTTTACATACTGTATACCTCGCAGTCAATTATGAAAAGTAATCAGAAGGTTTTAATTTGTTGAAAACTTAGGATCAGAATACCTTATGTTACTCAACGAATAACCTTTTAATCTGAAAAACCCTGAATCCTGTTTACTCACATCGGAGGAAACACGTGTGGCCTTGTTTTGCTTTCCCAGCAGGTATCAATTCAGGATTTTCCTTCCGTGCAGAACGTTTAATCACCAGCGTAATAAAAAAAAGAAACTCTAGTTAGTGGAATAATATTGAATTTATTTACACTGCAGCAATAGAGTTTTACATAGACGCTAGATAGTGTACTGTTTCTTTAAACCACAAATAACGTGCAAAGTTGTTCGTCGATTCTAATTAATTTGTAGATTTCCCGTTTTTAAACAAATAGGAGTTTCACAAACTTCTGTTGGCCCTCTGATGTTTTTTAATCTTTCTTTTAAGCATCAAAATATAAGAGAGCGTGATACAGTCGAACACTACATGATGCATTCTAAGAATACCTTTCAGACAGTCACTGTCATCTAAAATCTGAAAATCCTCGACGATAAGATTTAAAAAGAGAAATTGTATCTTCGGAAGAAGGTCGATCTGGACCACGATTCGATTTGTGTTCAGCACAGTGCAGGAAATTCCTCTTACCGGAAACTGGTGACTAATCGCATTTTGAGTAAAGAACTTCATTTATGCGATCAGAACGTTTGTGACCACATATGTAAGCAGTACTGAGGTGGGAGACTGGGGAGGAATCTTTGTTGTAAATCTGAGGAATATTTTGTTTTAAAATTGCAGATCACATTAAAGGTTTTATTCAAAATATGTGTGCAGTGAAACCACTCACAAGCATCAATGATTTTACTGATTCTTTTCGAGAGGAATGCTTATTAATCTTAAGCTGCAATTTTATAAAATCCTTGTTAAGTGTATTTTTCCTTGTATTTAGTCTTACGTAGCACTCTTTTTAGTTTTTCATCAAATAATGTACAGAACACATTAAGCATAGCATGGAGAACTAAAATTATAGAACAAATTATAAATGAAGAACAAAAATGATCTCTCTCTCTCTCTCTCTCTTCATATATATACATATATATATATATATATATATATATATATATATATATATATATTATATATATATATATATTATATATATATATATGTAGAGAGAGAGAGAGAGAGAGAGAGAGAGAGAGAGAGAGAGAGAGAGAGAGAGAGAGAGAGAGAGAGAGAGAGAGAGAGAGATTATTTTTGTTCTTCATTTATAATTTGCTCTATATTTTAGTTCTTCATGCTATGCTTAATGTGTTCTGTACATTATTTGATGAAAAACTAAAAAGAGTGCTACGTAAGACCAAATACAAGGATAAATACACTTAACAAAGATTTTATAAAATTGCAGCTTAAGATTAAAAAGCATTCCTCTCGAAAAGAGAGGAAAGTTTGGAACGTGATAAATCCATAAATGAAGGTATAAACCACGAAGGAAAAATAAACAACGGAGGGTCTGCAAGATCTTTCGACTCAACGTCCTATACTCAGTAGATAAACTGACTTACATGAGGAATTGACAGTACAGGAAAGATCGTATAACTGAACAGTTATACGACCTTTCCTGTACTGTCAATTCCTCATGTAAGTCAGTTTATCTGCTGAGTATAGGACGTTGAGTCGAAAGATCTTGTAGAAACACCGTTGTTTATTATTCCTTCGTGGCTTATACCCTTATTTATGGATTTATCACGTTCCAAAATTTCGCGACATTTAGTTATCTACATACACACACACACACACACACACACACACACACACATATATAAATATATATATATAGTATGTATGTATGTATGTAATGTATGTAAAAAATGATGTATGTATATGTATATGTATATATATATTTATAGTGAATATATATATATATATATATATGTATGTATGTATATATATATATATTATATATATATATATATATAATATATATATATATATATATATCGATTGCTCACGACC
>NC_087213.1:32178369-32190869 GCF_015104395.2 Macrobrachium nipponense
AAAGCGCTCGGCTAGAATTTCTGCCTAATATGTTCCTGTAGTACTCGCTTATATCATGAAGTCATGAGCATCTACTGTGATTTTTAAGGACAAAACATATATATAGATATATATATATATATATATATATATATATATAAATAATATATAGTAGATATATATATATATAGATATATATATATAATTATATATAAATATATATATGTGTATTTATGAGTACATATATATACACATATATAAGAAGAGGGAATGGCATAGGAAGCAAGAAGAGAATGAAACGGTATCTCCTATTAGAAGAAGAAAGTTATTCGTGTATTCTGAAAAAATATTGTGAAAATTCAATTTGAACCTTGAAGTTTAAGTTTCGCCGAACTTTGGCACAGGAAACTCTTACCAAAGGAAAAGCGTTGAAAAATGATGATATTATCGATGTCCAAAACAGAAACTTTGTAAACCGTTTAAACTTTTTAGACTTTGGTTCTTTCACCAGGAGAGATTTTGTTCCTCATCTTAGATACATACTATTAACGTAAATAAAGAGATTTGAGGCCTCCCTGCACACAACTATCTCTCTTACTCGCTCCCATTTTATTGGTCTTGCTTCGGTTTCAAGAGGTTGAAATCTTCGGAACGGTAGGGAACAATAATTCAGCGTCTATATCTTGCGTTCATCTTTTGGTGGCCTCAACCTCGATGTATTTATCTTGACTCAAGGATGGGACACTGGGCATAACGATAGTAATATTCAGTTTTATCTCAGAAGAAAATTAAGGTAGGCATTTGTAAGGTAGCGCTATGTAATATGAAATTCTGAAGTATCCTAGTTCATTTTTTTCTCTAGTTATTCATCATGCGGAGCAAGCTGTCGTTATGTAATTTTACTGGAGAAACTTTAAGCAAGTTTTATAAAGGGTCATGTGCTCTAGCTCTAGCGTAGATGCATAAGTTGAACGGTCAAACGAAGTGCTGCCTCTTAATTAATATCAGAATAAACAGATGCGTCGAATAAAAGTAATCTAGGTTTATCATATCGGTGGAAAAACAAACATTCCTAGCATTGATATTTACATATAATACGAAACAAAGCAAGATGATATTGTAGGGAGCTAATGCACTACAAATATGATGTTACACTAATAATCTTATACAGGAACTATGCTTCTTTTTCCTTGCATTTTCTTATCGTCTTATCCTGGCTGTTTTGACTAGCTACTACAGCGCCGTCAAGCAACTTGATTTCGGAATTTGAAGAGAACGGTTTCTGCGTGAAGGTCTGAGATGACTCTATTTGCCGAGTAGTCTGAGAATATTTGTGGAGTGTATAGCAAGTGAACTTCATTAATACAATCCTTGTCCTACCGGGTGAATGTCCATGGAAATTTGAGCGATGGAAAGTTTTCTCTGACTTATTCGTTATATCCTATCCTGGGATTTTCAAGCATGAATTTGATCATGACTGAGATCCTAATATAGAAATGTACCCAAACTGGCAATCCAGAAATGACTGAAAAATTATTAAAGTAATTGCTATGATAGTTAATGTTACCTTCTAAATCTTCTATTCATAAAAACTATATTAGGCGTCAGATCACACCTGTAGATTTTACAAATAAAGTCTGTGGGCCTCCATGCTCGTAGGCATTAATAAACATCGAACACGCTTAGCTGATAAAAAAGGAACAGTACTTCCATCGTTTAAGAATTGTTCATGATGCTTCAGAAGAAAGTTCAGCTGAAGACATCCTGTTTTTGGTATATATAGAACGATTGTCTAAAACTAAGGCAGGAGAAATGTGGATCCAGTACCGGATATGTAACATGTGGGAGCTTGAAGGCTACTGAGAAAGGTTTATTTTACACCTGCCACAATTGCAACTCTTGGAACGAAAAAGTTATTTTTTTTTCTAAAACTTACCGTTACCTTATGTTTAAAGCAGACCAAAATATTGTTGCTCTGTGATAAAGAGGGATGTTCATTTCTTTCAATAATGATCAGAATTTTGCAAATATGTTTGTTATCTATTCCCAATAACCAAAATTGTAAAAAATGTGCCAACTAGCGCCGGTCTTCGCTATACACGGCAATTAAGTCGTCAAGTGTCAACACAACGATTCTACGTACGTTTTCTTGCTATTTACCTCTCCATCTATCTCTGCCCTTTTACGAAGAACCGGGCAGGAATCATCGGAAAAAGTAAATGGCCGATAAAAAAAATAAAAAATTCTGGAAAATCCTAATTACGTGGAGTCCGAGCGTTTGTCTCCATAATTAATCAGAAGTTGAATCAATATGAGCGAGTGGTTCTGTTGCCGAATTCTGGGAAGGACCTCTCGAATGTGAAAAAGCTCTCAGTGCGCCTCAGCTGAAGTTTCTTCTGTTGCACTTTCCCTTTCATTCGCCGAGGCGACGTTATTGAAGTCTTGCTCTTCTCTTCTTGGCGGGATTCAGCTTCCAGGACATTTTGCTTCCTCTTAGATATTGATTGCTATTTCAATCAGGTGGATTCGGTTTGTTTTCACCAAAAATTGCAATTTCTTGTACGACTTATTTCTTGTATTCGTTCCGCCTAAGTAATAATAATAATAATAATAATAATAATAATAATAATAATAATAATAATAATAATAATAATAATAATAATAATCCTTCCTTGTGCCATTTTCCACTCACTTATTTCATTTGGAAAGTTTAAATAATAATAATAAAAAATGATGTGACCACCTGATATATATATACCTAAATATTTTTGCACAGTAAGCAAATAATGATGTATCGAACTGAGAGAGAGAGAGAGAGAGAGAGAGAGAGAGAGAGAGAGAGAGAGAGAGAGAGAGAGACGAGTAGGCTTCTGGGCACGTTCAATCACAGTTGCACCCACATACACGGTTATTTTTAGCGATCGCGCTGAAAGTGATGCTAAAAATAGCGTGAATATAAAAGGCGAGGGAAACAGAGAAGATGGCTTACGTTGCTTCAAAAATCTGGCGAAGCGATCTTAATTAAGATCTCAGCTTATAAGAATATCGTTAATTCATTTCTGAGAACTTATCCCGAAAAGGAGAAACGATGTTACATAAAACAAAAAAATAATTCAAGAACCAATTAGATCTGCTAACTGATGCTAAGGTCTAAATAAACCACATTTCTTCTGA
Organism: Macrobrachium nipponense; assembly: GCF_015104395.2. Taxonomy (NCBI): domain Eukaryota; kingdom Metazoa; phylum Arthropoda; class Malacostraca; order Decapoda; family Palaemonidae; genus Macrobrachium; species Macrobrachium nipponense. Next base: position 32,181,523 of record NC_087213.1, read on the forward strand.
GATCTGAAAAAAAACATCTTCAGTAAATTTCTTACATATATATATATATATTATATATAATATATATATATATATATATATATATATATATATATATATATAAAGACTTTCTCCAAAGAACATCCGTCGTTTATTTACGTACTTTTTTCTAGGTTTATGTTATTTTATTTTCTTTCATATGTGCCTTGCAATGCATTTCCTTGTGTTTAATAGTAAAATATTTGCGCCTTCAAGATATTGCATACCAAAGAGTGGTTACAGTTTTGTCAAAATTTCTTAGTTTAAAGAGTATATCTGGCTCCTTATCCCCCTTATTTTCTTTTCTTTTATATGTGCTTTGGAATGCATTTCCTAGTGTTTAATAGTAAAATATTTGTGCCTTCAAAATATTGCGTACCAAAAAGTGGTTACCGTTTTGTCAAAATTTTTTAGTTTAAAGAGTATATCTGGCTCCTTATCCATCTTATTTTATTTTCTTTCATATGTGCTTTGCAATGCATTTCCTTGTGTTTAATAGTAAAATATTTGCGCTTTCAGGATATTGCATACCAAAAAGTGGTTACCATTTTGTCGAAATTTCTTAGTTTAAAGAGTATATCTGGTTCCTTATCTTGGAAAGCGCCACTTTCTTCTTATTTTGGGAGAGATGAATGTTTTTACGGATACATGAAACTAATCAGGGAATGACCGCAGCAAAAATTCCCTGGTATCAAAGAGGAGAGAGATAAGCGGCGCGAGGGAAGGTCAAGAGAAAACTAGAATTTTTCCTCCTCGTATCTCTTGGTGAATGACATAACATTTTTTGCCCTTTACTTGATTGAGTGACTGATTCTTCAGTACGCTCAATTTACAAATTAATTCAGAGGATATAACATTCCAGAGTGATGATGTTTAAGGCTATATATAACACTATTTAAGACACAGACGAAAATGACTATATGTCAGTATACCAGTGGTTCTTAACCAGTGGTGCTCGCACCCCTAGGGGGTACGAGGCTGGTTCCTAAGGGGTGCGAGATGCCTATGAATAATCAAAGCAAAATATATTTTCATATACGCATGTTATTTTTTTCTCAATAATAATAATAATAATAATAATAATAATAATAATAATAATAATAATAATAATAATAATAATAATAATAATAATAATAATGATAAGTAATAATAATAATAATAATAATAATAATAATGATGATGATGGTTGCAGGTCCACAATAATGTCGTATGTGATGTATAAAGTCTTTGATAGATAATGAAAGCTTTCGAACCTTGTACTAGTTTCATCTTCAGTACTAATACAAGGTTGGAAAGCTTTTATTGTCTATTAAAGACTTTATACTTCACATGCGATATTATTGCGGACCTCCAACCATTGTCATCATTTTTGACACGGAAAATTGTACCCACAAATAATAATAATAATAATAATAATAATAATAATAATAATAATAATAATAATAATAATAATAATCTTATTTATTATTATTATTATTATTATTATTATTATTATTACTTATTATTATTATTATTATTATTATTATTATTATTATTATTATTATTATTATTATTATTTTTGCTACAGCTGTGCTCTGAGCTATAGAGAAACCTACACCTAATTTCCTACTGAACTGGCAACGTTGCAACAGACTCGAGTGCAGGATACACGTTGTATACTTTATTGATACACATCATATCAGCTTTGTATTTTAGCTTTTTTCTCAGCATTTCAGAGGGTGCGGGAATTGACTGCTGAATTGAAAAGGGTGCATACACTGAAAAGGGTTAAGAACCACTGCAGTATAATGACTGAAAATGTCACATTCATCATAGAAAACCCTCACCCAGTTCATGACATGAGTTATAAAAGGGCTCTTTTGAATCATAGCCACAAGGATTCCAAGCTTCCTAGGGTGCCATGATGTTACTAATAATAATAATAATAATAATAATAATAATAATAATAATAATAATAATAATAAAATAATAATAATAATAATAATAATAATAACAAGTCAAAACTCAACGCCGGAAATATGATAAAAGCCATAAACACATGGGCAGTGCCAGTAATCAGATACAGCGCAGGAATAGTGGAATGGACGAAGGCAGAACTCCGCAGCATAGAGCAGAAAACCAGGAAACATATGACAATACACAAAGCACTACACCCAAGAGCAAATACGGACAGACTATACATAACACGAAAGGAAGGAGGGAGAGGACTACTAAGTATAGAGGACTGCGTCAACATTGAGAACAGAGCACTGGGGCAATATCTGAAAACCAGTGAAGACGAGTGGCTAAAGAGTGCATGGGAAGAAGGACTAATAAAAGCAGACGAAGACCCAGAAATATACAGAGACAGGAGAAAGACAGAAAGAACAGAAGACTGGCACAACAAACCAATGCAGGGACAATACATGAGACAGACTAAAGAACTAGCCAGCGATGACAATTGGCAATGGCTACAGAGGGGAGAGCTAAAGAAGGAAACTGAAGGAATGATAACAGCGGCACAAGATCAGGCCCTAAGAACCAGATATGTTCAAAGTACGATAGACGGAAATAACATCTCTCCCATATGTAGGAAGTGCAATACGAAAAGTGAAACCATAAACCACATAGCAAGTGAATGCCCGGCACTGTGCACAGAACCAGTACAAAAAGAGGCATGATTCAGTAGCAAAAGCCCTCCACTGGAGCCTGTGCAAGAAACATCAGCTACCTTGCAGTAATAAGTGGTACGAGCACCAACCTGAAGGAGTGATAGAAAACGATCAGGCAAAGATCCTCTGGGACTATGGTATCAGAACGGATAGGGTGATACGTGCAAACAGACCAGACGTGACGTTGATTGACAAGGTCAAGAAGAAAGTATCACTCATTGATGTCGCAATACCATGGGACACCAGAGTTGAAGAGAAAGAGAGGGAAAAATTGGATAAGTATCAAGATCTGAAAATAGAAATAAGAAGGATATGGGATATGCCAGTGGAAATCGTACCCATAATCATAGGAGCACTAGGCACGATCCCAAGATCCTTGAAAAGGAATCTAGAAAAACTAGAGGCTGAAGTAGCTCCGGGCCTCATGCAGAAGAGTGTGATCCTAGAAACGGCACACATAGTAAGAAGAGTGATGGACTCCTAAGGAGGCAGGATGCAACCCGGAACCCCACACTATAAATACCACCCAGTCGAATTGGAGGACTGTGATAGAGCAAAAAAAAAAAAAAAAAAAAAATAATAATAATAATAATAATAATAATAGCAAAAAGAAATAATATAGGAAATCTGTTGTCCAGGAACTGAAGGTTACTGACTTTAAAAACAATTGAACCTTGTCACATCACCAACCTATCAGGTAAAATCCATAAATTGTCCAAACTGAAGAACTACTGACAACTATGGAAAGAATACTACAACGGTTGCCGTTGGTATTACCACCGTGGCAGCTTTCACATCTATAGTAGGATTATTCTCAATAGGTAAAATGAGAGACGCACAACGCACGGTATATTACTTAGAGGAACAAAGATGCTAACCAAAATTTCTTTTGATCGGTACGTTTCTATGTATAGATTATTATGTACCAGAAGTTAATTCCAATCCTGAGAATTCCAGTACTTCAACAGGCAGCAAAGACGTTTAGCTGACGTAATTTCGCGGGTGAAAGACACTCACCGGTCACAGAAAAATCGTTGTTTGCTTCATAATCCTAATTACTCCTTTCATTTAACAAAATAGCTTTTAAAATGATGCTATTGTTGTAAGAGATGGAATATCAGTAAGGATGGTTCAAAACTTTAAATAGACAAATATGAGAATGTCAGAACAATATCCTGTTTCTATTAATAACCAGAGCGCCAGTTTTACTGTTACTGAAAATCTTAATTTTATTCTTATATTTTTCTCGTAGTTATCCGCAGGAAAAACTGTAAATGAACCCCTCCCTGTGTTCATATTAACATCAAAACACAAGATTCAAAGAGGGATAAGCATTTGCCCCAGCAATTTAAAATACCAATGACAATGAGGAAAATATGAATATTTCTTAAGGTGTGTGTGTATGTATGTATATGTATATATATATATATATATATATATATATATATATATATATATATATCATATATATTCATATATATACAAACACATATGTATGTGTGTGTATATATATATATGTATATGATATGTATATGTATATGTATTATATATATATATATAATATAAATATATGTATATATATATATATATATATATATATATATAATATAATATAGATATATATGTATATATATATATATATATATATAGTATATATGTGTGTGTGTGTATAGATACTACATATGTATATATAATTTAATGTTTTCCTTTACTTCATTTCATTATTTTCTAGAATTTGTTCTAAATATGGACACTATTGTCAGTCTCGCTGACCCTCTATATTAAAGAACTGACGGCTGCGTTGATGTGAGGGGAAAGACTGGAGAAATGAAAGTGAAGTGCTGTTGGACTGTTGACTGAATGAACATGCAATGGAAAATCAGTGAACTTCCTGATAGATATGAAGGAAGAAAAAAAGGGGGCGGGGGAAGTTATGGCCTAAAATCTTGGGTAAGAAATTCGGCTGTATTTTTGGTCAGAAATTATCTGCCAGAAAGAGAATATTCCAAAGACATTTTAGTTGTTTCAGTTAGCTTCATTTATTATATTTGCTATAGAGCATTATCCCCATAAGGTTATGATTATGTTTGGTGCTTAAGTATTCTGAAGACGTAGTTTGGCGGGCGAGATTTGGTGTTACGTCGAGAATTTGGACTTGATAAACTTGTGCTAAAATTTGACGGGTTCTTCATCGTCTACAGTCCCTTTCGCAAATATTCCAATCTTTGATATGAAAAATATTTACCTTTTTCGATAATCCGTTCAAATCATAGTTTATAATTTATGACAGGCAAGTGCATTAACATTCGATAAAACATAAAATATTTTGTATAAAGGATATGACACGAATTCTGAAACCGTATATAGGAACGAATATTTTATATCCTGGTATGTAAATGATTACTTACTTAGTAGTAAATCAAGACTACTTACTGTCTTCAGTGTGATACCCAAAACTCATCTATATCGTCATAAAATGATATGGACTTTCCTTAGGTGGTACTTTGGGGTTCGCGTAATTTCAGTGTCCTAAATTATTTTCTTCATAATTGCACATTTTTAAACGCTGCAGTGAGGTATACTTCAATATAAAATAGTAAATTTTATCAAGTATCCAGTACATAATAAGGTTGAAATTGGGCAGCGATCTCTGTGGTACATTAAAAATATTATTATTCTTTCATACAATTCTTTTATACACTGCAAACCAAACTGAAATATGAATAACGTATTGTTTTAGGAATATAGAGGACAATGAAAATATCAAAACGTTAAAATAGCTGCTCTTCTAAGCAAAAACATGTAGAGTAAAATATATAAAAACAGAAGGAAAATATCAGGGCCAACATTTATTCTTAAAATAATTATGAACGGATACAAGAGGAAAGAGGCACAAAATTACAGGGGCAAACAGGGGATGACTGTTAGTTATCTAATTTCTTTCGTATAATTGCTTAATTTTCCACCTTAAAGTATGTAGTTGTTTGAATTGGTAGTATGATTTACAATGTTAAATAACATTTCGAATTGTATCCTTAAACATTGTAAATTTTCTTATCAGTCTCTTCACCTATCACAAAATTGATGAGTTACAGCTGGAAAATGCGTAGCAGTCTTTGTTTTAAAAGCATATACAATTAGACTCTTAAAATCTAACCAAGGCTCATTGACTTCTGAACACAGATAAATCATCAAAGGTGGAAGAATAGAAATTTATCATTTAATGAATAATAAACATGTTTAGCTGGTTTCATCAGTGAAAACAGTTTATTTTCATCAAAATGGTCACTTCCTGTATAAAACTGGAAATTTTTTTTCTGTGCAGTGTTCTAATTCAAGGAGTCCTGTCTAGTGAAAGGATTCTGTTCTATCTTTCGTTAGATTTTATGAAATCTTACCGTAGAGTAGATTTTATATATACCGGTATTCGTATTGATGTTTCGTAGAAAAAAGATTTCAAGTGATTTTCAAAAGATTCCATGACAATTTAATATTTAACATTTTCCATTTGGATACGTCTGTAAATTTTTACAAAAAAATGAATGTAAGAGCTCAAGTCTATCTGAACAGTTTCTACTTCCATTCATTGCGAAAGGTATTTCTTCTGAATTGCTGAAACAGTGGATACTAATAAAAACTAAACACCAAACGAAAATTATGTAAAGCAAGATGGTCAAAGACACTGATTTTCGCCTTATTCTTTGCGGTTTTACAATGTGCCTGTCTGTCACTCTGCGGTTTTTTTTCTTTACCACACATACTCTGTTCTAGTCATTCTAAAGTTTCGTAGAATTCACGGTCAAACAGAGAAAAAAATAATTGAAAAAATACTGGCACTATCTATGCAAGATTCGTAGCAACGTTTCATGAACCCAGTCACGCTCTGCTGGTCCCGTGCAATTGGATTATTTTCTGACCTCGACATTGGTTCAAGCGTTCACTTTACTATACTACAATTGTCCTTCTGCTTGCTGTGCTGCGTTTGTTGTGTGTTTTTTTTTAATTATTATTTTTGGTGAGAATGAGGTAATTTAGACTTTCTTTGTGTGGAGTCATGTTCTGTGGATTTTTTGTTTTGTTTTGTTTGTAGAAGAACTGCTGTTATGGACGCTTTTAGATTGCTTCTGCCGTCATTTTTCAAGTTTTTATTCATTCATTCTTGTGGATCTGTTTAATAAATGACTGTAGCATTACCGCAATCATCTATTCACTCATCTGGTTTTTATTTTTTTAACTTTTAATTTTGTTTAGATTGATGAAGATTGTAATGCTGTTACAAATAATATCTATTCATAATATGAACACACATTTCAGTTGCAACAAGAAATTTCTGGCATTAATGCCGCCAACATCTTCAAGTTCTGATTCAGAACTGATGTCAAATTTCCTAGTACATTTAAAACTCGCTCACTCCAAAGGTTACACTCATTCATTAAAAACGGCCTTTTTTTACTGCTGTATAAAAACGTTGAATACCGCAACGGAATTAAAAAAAAGACTTTCAATGATATGGTGACGCTTCATTTAACAGCTTTCACCTCAAAATAGAGTCAATTAAACTCTAAAGATTTTTTCTTTAATTCCTCAAAATGATTAGGCTTGGAAGAATATTAAGCTTCGTGCAAAAACTGAGGGAATTGATAACTTCACAATTAAGATATATGCAAAGCAAATATGATGAAGAAGAAGAAGAAGAAGAAGAAGAAGAAGAAGAAGAAGTAGAAGGAGGAGAGAGAGAGAGAGAGAGAGAGAGAGAGAGAGAGAGAGAGAGAGAGAGAGAGAGAGAGAATATTATCTTCAACAGCTTACAGTATCTTTATGAAACTAATGAGGAAGACGGGCCATTATAACACTCAAACAGAAACCAGTTCTATCTTTGTGTTCAGATTATCTTTATTTCACCCAGTAGTTCATAAAAACCCATCCATGAGACTCAACCATTAAGTAGAAACTCATTTGGCGAGCACCTGGCTTTTTACCACAAGGGAAACGCAAGCGTATGATACAAAGGATTCTAGAGACTTATTTCGCTCTACTATTATGCATTAATAAAGATGGAGCCATTAAAGACGTTGCATCGCTCCATCAAACTAAAAAAAAAAAAGACACATGCACACAACACACAAAACTGGAAATGCAAAAACAAGGATTTAGGTTTAAATACATGAAATATGAATTTTGATTCAGTAGATTTTCCAGTTTAGACTCGTTGTGGAATATGATAAAAACCTGAGCCAGCATCTTAGCACAAAGCGCCTCAAAGCTTTAATGAAAACTTACTGGAAAAATTCGAGATTTTGGCCTGAAAAGTTTCTGGGAAAACTCGAAATTAAGACGCCAAGCTCTCATGTTGTCATGGCTTTCAAGGTAATAACATCAGAATAAAACTGCTAAACAACGGTAATATTTGTATCAACAGATGAGAAAAACCTGATATTGGATGTGTGTGTGTGTGTGTGTGTGTGTGTGTGTGTGTGGTGAGAGAGAGAGAGAGAGAGAGAGAGAGAGAGAGAGAGAGAGAGAGTTTTGCTGGTTAAGAAATATCAGTGGTCAGTTACAATAGAGAACATTTTCTATGACTTTCTCTTTATCAGTATTTATCATATCTGAAATAGAATTTCCAAAAATACTTCGCGATTTTTCATGCAGGACACAATTCAGGTCATAGGTCACCAAAGATCAGTAGAAATACATACGCATTCCCCAAACTTCGGCACTGGACTGAGAACATTTTCCCTATTCTTCTCAGAAAGTCTTGAGATTTAATACTGATACAAAGATATGATATAGTAACTCCAATTCTTGATAACGCAAAGCATTACAGGGAAAGAATCACGGAGTCTTCAAGCGTAGACGTAGACAAGGGGCATTTCCATATAAGCGAAATTTTCAAGCTAAACTAATTTATCATGAAGTGTATCAACATCACTTCCATGATTCATGAAATTTAGCTTTGTTCGTCAAGCATTCTAGGATAAAATGTTATAGGCAATGCATTTAGTGGTAAAATTCAGGAATGTTTGCAGAATGGGTAACACAGCCAGCACCTGATAAATCCACTAGTGTTTCATCTGTATCCTCTTGGCACTAGCGACGAAGCTTGTACGTAGTTAGTCTTACTATCTCCTTCCAGGAAAGACTTCGATTTCCAAGACTGCTGCCATTGCTATGGTTGTATAGGACGATAATTTATTCTTTTACCATGCATACATATTTGCACTTTCAGATATACGTTAAAACTAGGTTCAGATATATTATAATCCTTGCCCTAGCTAGGTCATTCATCTAATGCTAATCAATTCCTGTATGATCTGCATACCCTACTGAAGACTATAGTCCTATCTACTTCGGCTCAGCTCTCCCACATCCTGTTAGTTCAGGTGCGGCTGTTTAACTGTGAACTGGGGATAAATAAACAGCATTTGGGATACTAATGATATATGTCTACCATTACTTAGCATCGAACCCCATGCAGAGTCTCAAAGCTATAGTGCCAACCAGTGTGCTCTGTTAGTGAGTTGAAGTATCACAATTTTTGAAAGAAGATTGTATTTTTCCTTGCTATACAAACGTAAGGTCCTTTACTATAGGAATTACTTATGCCTTTTTAAATGAGGATGAAAATGAGGTAAGAATGGCTTAATTCATTTATAACCTACAAAAATAAACCGATAAAGC
>NC_087213.1:32195869-32200869 GCF_015104395.2 Macrobrachium nipponense
TTATAACCTTTTCACAATAAGAAAATACGTCCTTTACAGGAGATTGTTACACAAATAGAACTCCAAAGACCGTCGTAGTCTACATTTTTATGGTAATGTGCTATTAGCAAATGTTAGTAAAAAAAAAACAAAACATTTCCCCTTATTTCTCCAGTCATTTCATGCTCTTCTATTCATGAATTATATATTCTCTCTGTCTGTCTGTCTGTCTGTCTCTGCTCCTCTCTCTCTTCTCTCTCTCTCTCTCGCTCTCTCTCTCTCTCTCTCTCTCTTGAATCTTGCGCAATATGTATATAAGAATACATTTGCAAAATGCATACAATTTATGTCACTCACTTATTTTAAAAATACATACATGTATATTTCTATATTCACTAATTTCTAAAAACACACACACACGCTTATATATATATATATATATATATATATATATATATATATATATATATATATATATATATATATATATATGTATATATATATATACCTATATATATATATACATATATATATATATATATAGATATATATATATATATATATATATATATATATAAGGGTCATTGATCACCGACGCGGCTATAGTAGATTCACATCAGCCATGCATTTGATGTCTATGCCAGTCCCTTACGACGCTAAGGATTGAGTATTGATAAGCCAATGACAGGGCTGGAAACTCTCAGTCTCTCTCGAGAGTTCGCATAGACAGAATGTATCATCCAACAGCCAATCAGGAGCGTCATAAGGGGCTGGTCTAGGCGTCAAATGCACCGTTGATGGGAATCTACTATAGTACTATACACGGCGAAGCATATTTGGTTCCCCAGGGTTTAATACTAAACACGGCGAAACAGTGCAGAAGTATCACTGTTTCGTCCATGAAAATTTCATGGATTTCGCGGAAATTTCCACTGGTTTCAACAATATTAGTTATATATTATATATATATATATATATATATATACATATAGGTTATATTATATTTAATATTTGTATATATATATATATATATATATATATATATATATATATAATATATAAAATTTTACACCTTTGCCCACTAAAGATCCAAAAATGGGTAAGCTAAATATTTCGATTGTTTCATTACTGAAGCCTAGAAAGTGTGGATACAGGTGTCAAGTGACTGGGACGTAAAGGTTGTAAGCTGCCGGAAAGCAGCAACTATCTACAGAACCTACATTTGCTTGATGATTCTATTGTAAATTGAGGTCAAAAGGTTGAATGATTTCATTCTCATAAATATACGCCTATTACGTTTTGGAGAATGTTCCTTATACAGACATGAGCTACTAAAGAGCAAGGAAAACTCACTCCAGTATGTTATGACTGGAATCTCTCATATGTAAAAGAATTCATGCTCTTTTCTGATTATATCTTTGCTGTGTTTCCATAATGCAGATTTGAGACGATGAATAACATTTTTGATTGCTGCAATAGCAGAGGGAGCTTTATGCTTTGATTTAAATAATTTCGTTGGTTTCTTTGTACAGTACCTCATATTCGTATTTAGACGCCCTCTTCCATAATTAATGTTGGGTGTAATAATCATATTAGAAGCTATAACAGATGGTCTGAAATTCATTTTGAGTTAAACGTGTGGGCGTATGAGCATCTCTTTTAAGCGGACCGTTGCCAACAGTCCGATTGTAACTGAATCACAATCCATGAGAAAAGAAGGATAATTGTTCTACTACAGACGGCAAAAATATGTTTTACCTAGTCTCTCATGATCAAACGACCCAGGTAAAGATAGTTTACCACCATTTAGAAATTGCGTTTGATGTTAGGGACAATCTCAGCGAGTATGCTTAAGTTACAATAGAATCTCCTCCGATAATACCCTAAAATGAGGAGATCTTTACTATAACTAGTCAGATAAAACTTTACCGTTTGAATAGTGGCAGATCTTCATTTTCAAAATATCCTATGCATAGATCCTATGGTGAAAAGGTGTAGGATGAGAAAGGACTATCAAACTTACAGTCCAATTTTTTTCTTATTGATCAAATGAATAAGCACAAAGCTGTCATGAAAATAAAACTATACATTTTATAATATTGGGCGTTTTCCTCACATGAAGGCGGCAAAGAGGCCTGTTGATTTCTATTAACAATTGATGTGAACCATTTTAAGTTACTGAAATCCTCATAGAGAGAGAGAGAGAGAGAGAGAGATAGAGAGAGAGAGAGAGAGAGAGAGAGAGAGAGAGAGAGAGAGAGAGAGAGAGAGAGAATTTAGAATTTATGATCTCCTTAAATGCAAATTCAGAGTTAAGGTAATTTACAATTAAGTACCCAAACACGTTTTAGTTCCTGATAAAAATGTTAACTATAAATAACGAACTAATTTTCCCAAGAAATAAGAAGACTGGGAGAAATGAATATAGGCAGGGAAGAAAAACAGCCAAGAAGAAAATTCCATATACCTACAAAATGGGTGGATTATTCGAGCTTTTACAAGACGGAAATTTAGGAACGAAAAAATAACGACACAAAATGCATTCGGGCTTGACCTTCGCTTTTTCTCTTCTTTATGAAGTGTTCTCTTTTTTGGTTGCTTACGGCATCGCTTGGGCAGAATGAAGTAATTCCTTCAATACTTTTTCAACAACCAATTAGGCTCGAGGGAAATGCTTACATTTAACCATTTCAGCTTGGGATTATTTTCGATTCCCATTAATTGGACTCAAAATTTCAACTTCATTTGGGAGATTTGAAAATAATGATATCAACGCATTGTGATCTACAAAATAAATGTTTAAAAAGAGTAAAAAATGAGCAGAAGTTTCTTTGGCACATTCGAGTGTTCCGTAAAAACGTGTAATACTGTATGAAACTCAGCCACGGTCCATGAAACTCTCACCCGCGGTTCATGAAACTTTAAGCCATGGCCCGGGGGTGGCCTATGTTGTTGGTACCAATAGCGGTGACAGACGCACGATCTTGACTAGCTTTAACTTTAGATACATAAAAACTACTAAGACTAGAGGGCTGCAATTTGGTATGTTTCAGGATTGGAGGGTGGATGATCAACATACCAATTTTCATCCCTCTAGCCTCAGTAGTTTTTGTTGATCTGAGGGCGGACAGAAAAATGCGAACGGACAGCCATGTCAATAGTTTTATTTTACAGAAACTAAAAATAGATATCACACTTTCAAATCAGGTTAACGCCGTATGGATACATTTTTGAGAACAGAAACAGACATTAAATGTTTTTTTTTTTTTTTTTTTTTTTTTTTTTTAGTAGAGCGTAACGGCAATGACGAACAAGGATCTTGTTTGTCCATACATTTCAAATGTTACTGGTATTAGATTTAAAGTAAATATTTTTGTATCTGCAACCAACTCATCATGAGATTCTTGCTTATTTTACCCCTGTATAGAAATCCACATCAGGGTGCAGACAAAACGCCATTACTAACTCATAAACAATCAAAAATGCGCCGAAATTACTTTGGGGCAATCGAGTTTTCTGCATATTGTATAATCAATTGAGGCCACTGATAACAGATCTACCTTTCGGTGGTCTTGGTATAATACTGCAACTAGGGTCAGGTGGTGGCCTGTCCTATATCGTTGTCAGACACACGATTATTGCTGACTTTAACCTTCAATAAAATACAAACTATTAAGGCTAGAGGGCTGCAATTTGGGTTCGATGATTGGAGAGGGGATGATAAGCATGCCAATTTTCAGCCCTCTAGCTTCGGTAGCTTTAAAAGTCTGAGGGCGGACAGACAGACAAAGTGCGGAAGGACAGACAAAGCCTGAACAATAGTTTTCTTTAACAGTAAACTAAAAAGGGGACCCAGTATAGACTCCCTCTGCTGAGATGTTACAAGCGACAGTATGGACTTTTCTAAATGGAAGATTTGTAATTATTTTCATTATTATCATTACTCCTGAATTTGGATGCTTAATCTATAGTGTGGTTTTGCGAGACTAATTAATCTTGAAAGCAGTGATGATTCAACAATCGATAAACTGGCGCCCATGGCGGCAAATGACCTGATTTTCATCAATGCCCGCCAAAAGTTAATTATCTGGAGGGGGTCACACAATAAATGGTTTTAGCTTAGGTGCGTATGCTACGTATGTTAACATATTCCTAACTTTTTATAGCAGTTTTATTCACGACTAATGACAGATACGGTCCGAATATATCAACCTATCTCATTCTTAGGCAGTAGGAACTAGGAAAAGCTATAGTTTTATTATCATTTACAGGTGTAAATAATAATAAAACTAAAGGTTGAATATGGAGTGTAGGAAGATCCAAATGGAAAAATAGTTCCCTGGTAGCTGATAAGCTTCAGGAACATGAGAAGAGGTACATGACAGCATATTGTGATATGGACAGAGCGAATGCAATAATCTACTCTATCGTTGCGAATAAAGATAACATAAAGGTTTAATAAGTAAGATTATGAAGTAAACGTTGACGTCAAATAAATACTCATAGAGGCTTGAAAAACCATGTACTTATGTTATATAGATATGTACTGATTACTTTTGACTTCACGTTCACTGGTGTGGTAAAAGGACAGGTATGAATGACGTTGACATTGAAATAGAGGAAAATAAGTATTCTTTATTCAGGAATCACTAAAAATGCCTTGGAAGTGCCCGGCTTAAAACTAAGTAAAGTTACATTTAGTATGTAGTTTTATGACAGACATTTAAAGGTTGCAAAATTGTAAAAAATCTAATATAAAGTGTAGGAGAAGGTACAGTTATAAATAATATACTGACAAACAGACAACGTGATATTTATGCTCAATGCTCCTCCATGTGTTTGGAAGTTCCATTACATTCTGATTATTATAAAACATACCGCAAAACACATCGACAGGTCTAATGATATTAATGTAGTAGGAGGCGAAGAGGTTTGAATTTTGAAAGGAAAAATTATTAAATTTTCATTGTAAATCAGAAATGATTAAATCCTTTTGTCTTCGAATAGTCATAACCACGTCA